>NC_048414.1:29779352-29787443 GCF_013103735.1 Etheostoma cragini
ATATATATATAATGTGTATATATGTGTACTCCTCATTCCCCTCTCTAGCAAATAAAGGCCTAAAATGCCCTAAAAAAAATATTCAAACTTACTATTTACACACAGAACTAGTGCTGGCTGTCATACTCTACCAGAGCAATCTGACTCACAGCTGATAAAACAATACTCTAAACATCGTGTGAATTATGCTGTAATGGTTCAGAAAACTATCATTCAAAATCTTCGGCATTAGGCCTAGTAGTAGTACTACTACTTAAAAACAGTGTGCCACTCGAAGTAACCGTCCAAAAGAGTTCCTGTGAGTTGTTTCAACAAAAGTTTTATTGACTTTTTTTAAAATACTGAAAGAAAGCCACTGAATGCAAATGCACACCATTGAATCAATCAATCACAAGAGTGCATCACATTTTTCTTGAAACAACAGAGAAAACATTGTCTTTCTGCAAAAATCCAGCTAAAGCCACTTTAGAAACCAATAGCAAAATAATCAAATCTGTAATTAAAGAACATTTTAAAAACAACAAACTTTAAGCCCTCCAGGGCTGAATGACACAAACACACACACACGTGCGTGCGCTCACACACACACACACACACACACACACACGGACACACACAGAGATTTAAAAACTTGTGAAATTATAACTGACAACAAACACATTATGGTTACAATAATATTAGACAATGTATTTTTGTTAGTTTGGAAACATCAATCATTCCCAAATGACCATATGCAAATGAGAAAGTGAAAGAACTTTCATTCACTTTTCATTGTTGTGTTCACTGCTTCTTTTGCTTCAAGTGGCCCAACAGTTTAATTTTAAGTTTTAACAAGTGTGCAAATGTTTAAGGCTATGTAGTTTCATTGACCACCAGCAGTGCTAAATACACATTTTGAAAAAGCTGACATATCTTGTAAATAAGCAAGAATTTTTTTTTACTAATTAAATGTAATGAAAAAAAACAAGGTTTTGGAGCATAGAAAAGAAATACATTTGGTGTAATAATTACAATAAACCTTTACTAGATCCAGCAGGATCATTGTAGACATGCAGTGCATTTTGGAAATCCCAGACAAAAATGTAAAAGCAGTCCAATCATAACTTACATATCACTTACAGCACTGCACATTATACTTTACAGTAACTATATTGGAAGAGAATAGAACAAGAACATGTTGGCCAAATTTAGATGCAGTATGTTTAAGAGTTTAATTTTTTAAAGAGTCTTTCCTTAATCCCCCATTAGGAAATATATTATCAAGTATAGCTTTAGAGTGCCTGACACACTCCAATAGATAACACATTCTTCTAGCCAATAAAAATCTTCATACTGACTTAGTCTTATGGGAAATGTTATTTACAATCAATTTCTCACATCAGTAATGCCAAGAAGCTAATATCCCTCAATACATAAAATGTGCATGTGTATGCTAAAGTGCTAATGTTTTAGCATGATCGAGCCTGCCGAGACACATGATTACTGGTGGCAGTGCTCTCAGCAGTTAAAGGGTAAGTTGCCTTATTGGACAAGTGTATGGCAGCAGAAAATTAGCTAACTAATTAGCAGCACAGATGAAAAAGTACCTTTCAATGAAGTGAAAAAGAACAGGTTGTTCCATGTAAATCTCTGTCTTGATATGATGCTTTTATCCTCACTAAATGATTGATTACAATGCTATTGTAGCTAACTGGTAGAACACATTAATATACAATGTCAGAAAAATTCACTCCTACTTAAGATGTACAGTATACTTTTAAATAATCATGTAGTTTTATATGAATAAACATCTCAGTATAATTTCCTATTTGCACGGAATAGATTGTTTTGGTTTGCTTGTAAACCGATCTCAATTATAGTATATTAATCTGTCCAAAATCAGACCTTTTGTTAAAAAACTAACAATTCTGAATACAGATCAAGGGTAAACGATTCACACATTTTAAATCTTTTGCAAGAAGACAAAGAAGTCTACAAATATCACATCACAGGTTTATCCATATACAGGAGCAAACATGCAGCAAGACAACCGGTCAGTGTCTCCATGTTTTCTTTCTTTATCTTTCAGCTAACATCAGCAGACATTCCTTGGACTTTTAATGCGACTATGTACACAAATGTGAATAAATGATCATTGCATGGACACACACAGATACGGGCTATTGTTGCCCAGGCAACAGCTTGTTTGCCCTGAATGGCTCAGCTACCCATCGTGGGAAAGAGCCTAAATAAACTTTCTTTTTCTTTTTTTGCTGTTGTTGCTGCATCAATACAAGCCCATCATGAGTCAAATTAAATAAAATTAAATCACTATATCATCCAATACCCAGAGTTTTCCCGTGACTTCAATCAATCCCAGCAGTCCCACGTGCCAGAATCTGTATCAGTATTTCAGTCTGAGAGCCAGGGATCAAGCGGCAGTGAGAACAGGTTGACGTCACACGTACATCGCCATATTCATTTCCTTGTTTAACGACATGTGTGAGACTTTAACATCTCACATTTACCACAGGAAAGTAAAGCAAAAGTGTGCAAAACATGTCAGACCGTCCTGCCAACCTATATACTTTTTTATGTCAATTTACGCTGGAATGATTTTTCACTCTGAAGTCGATTAAGTGGCCGCTGTTTCTATCCAATAAGTGCAGTGATAAGTTAAAGTCCAATAAGTTCTTTATCAAACTGTATGAAGGTGTCCCAGCCCAGGATAGGAAACTAACAATGTAAACAAGCCACTGACAGACTTGTTCAAATTTGATTTCATTCATTACATTTTTTTCTTCTTAAATCCACCTGTCATTTTCATATTATGGCAACATTTGCAACATCCTGAGCCTTTTGGTAAGGTTACTAGGAAAACTCAACCCAGAGTAGTTTTGTTCCTTTTTTAATTTTAAAGAACGATACACAAAACAAACTGCAACTATTTTTGCAACTTTCTCTGTCTCCCGCAACTTCATTGCGACAAGCATACATAAAACATTAGAACTTTTACTGCAATTATTTTACAAAAGCTCCTGCAACATCAAGCTTTTTTGGCCGCAGCAATCTTAAAAAATGTCTGCAAAGACCTGGACGGACTGTTTATGGCTCTGGAAACATTCTAGATCATACATTTGTTACTGTCACTATGTTATGTACATTTTCAAACAACAAGCAGATGTAATGTTGGATAAAGCTGATAGAAGTTGCCTTAGGTTTCTTTATAGTATGGCAAATTAATGTCTGAATTGGTCAATGTAATAAACTTTGCACAAAAAGTTGTTGTGTTGGCCTTCTAATTTCTGGTTGTTTTCTGGGAATTATGGTTACCTGGTCCTTCAGATCTCTGCAGGGTAAAACCAGACAGCTAGCTAGACTATCTGTCCAATCTGAGGACTATGGTTACCTTGTCCTCCAGATCTCTGCAGGGTAAAACCAGACTGCTAGCTAGACTATCTGTCCAATCTGAGGACTATGGTTACCTGGTCCTCAGATCTCTGCAGGGTAAATCCAGACAGCTAGCTAGACTATCTGTCCAATCTGACGAGTTTTGCACTGCCCATGCCAATTCTGACTGGTTTAAACAGCGCGCTTTGGAAGAAGGTCTGGGCAAGTGAGACTACCTTCTATCTGTCGTTCAACACTGTTTTGTTGAACTAATAAATCTGGACAGAATTGTCTTGCTCTTTTGCACAACTTTGAGTCTGTGCTTGCTATTGTACTAGATAAAGAGTACTAGATTACTCTGCCTCTTTAGCTATCCTACTGTACTGTATCTCAGAAATGAATCCCATCTGGATTGGACTGGAAAATGCATGACTGATTAGAAAATATGACCACCATCATAGAATTAGTGATGGATGGCAATGTTAAAAGATCATTATGTCTTCATTTATACACAGAATTGTGTCACGTCACATTTTTCTGTGCAAAATTTTAAACTGTGGTATTTGCACTGTTTTTGTCCTTGAATTCATGATAGAGTGTTGCAGGGATGACATGTTTGACATATTAGGTGTGAGCTAACATTGTTTCCATACACATGCAACCTCAGAGGTCAAGGCAAAAACTACTACTTTTACATCATAAGTCACAGGTGTCTTCTTTTTTTCCATTAGTTAACGGGTTCTGTCCATGAGCAAACCACGGCTGTTTTGTCACCGGATGGGAACAGCTCAATTGAATATGTTTGTTGTTTCAATTCTTATTGGATTTAAGTGACACTCACCTATTCATAGATAACCTACAACATTTGGATGCTTTCCTGCTCGTTGTTTGTTGTATGTCTGTCTGCTAAATTAACTGTATTATAATTTGTGAAAGCAACCTCATCATCACCAGATGGCGTTGTCTCAGCTGCACCCACGTCAAAGCTGAGAGTAGCTTGGCTAAGGTTGATGGTATGATCTTCTTTCTTGCCACTGACTGTTGCTGTCTACTGATGACCGCTTCCCTTCTGCTTTGTAGTCACATCAGTGACAGTATTCAGATCTCTCTTTGTCTTTTCATTGGTTCCATTGCTATCGGCCTGGGATGCTTGGGGTTCTCGGACAGTACCTAAGCCAGTCTGGATCATTGACGGTGTCTTCTGATTTCTAGCAGGCTTCTGGCAAAGGTAAAGCCCACGAAATGCGGAGCGAAATTTCTGAGACATGGCATTGTATATCACAGGGTTTATAGCGCTGTTGGCATAGATGCATGTCCGGCAAAACAGGAGGAACCAGGCATCCAGATAGGGTGTGGACACAAAAGAGTTGATCAAAACCAATGTCCGGTAGGGCATCCACAGGAGAGCAAATAGTATCACCACTACTGCCAACATTTTGGTCACCTGTAGGGAAGTAGCATAGATACAGTTCATTAAGACCCCATTTCATTCTGAACAGGGACTTGAACTGGCCACCCACTGGTCGCCAAGCCAGACTTTAATACTAGTGATAATAATAGAAGCAAGCTTTATTTTGCAACACCAAACAAGACCAACACCTCCAAATGTGTCCCTTTCTTTTAATGCAAAGGGGTACAATTAGATTCGAAATTGTCCACCCTATATGTCTTAGTTGCTCACCTGGTAGAGCATGCGCCCATATATAGAGGTTTATTCAATTCAATTCAATTTTATTTATAGTATCAATTCATTACAAGAGTTATCTCGAGACACTTTACAGTTAGAGTAGGTCTAGACTACTCTCCATAATTTACAAGGACCTAACAGTCCTAACCTAACAGGTTTAGTAGTTTCCCTTCAGAGCAAGTAACAGTGGCAGTGGCAAGGAAAAACTTCCTTTTAGGCAGAAACCTGGGACAGCCCCAGGCTCTTGGTAGGCGGTGTCTGACAACCGGTTGGGGTTAGAATGAAGAGTGGCAATAACAGTCACACAAAATAGTAGTTTTTTTGTAGTTCTTTGTAGTAGTTCATGGCATAGCAGGGCACTGTGCAGCATTACAAGGCACAGCAGGACGTAGCTGGCCACAGCAGAGCGTAGCAGGATGTAGCATGGCATCGCAGAACGTGTAGCAGGTCCATGGCGACACCTGCAACCATGATTTTGGAGCCTCCCTGATCCGAGGAAACATGCTGGGCAAAAAATAACATAAGGACTCCGGAGAATGACTCCCCAGAGCTAGTTTAGTAACGAGCATTTCTGGGACATGGATGCACACAAATGGAAAGATAGAGGAGACAGGACCGTTGGTGACGCAAGTTCAACTCCAACCTGTGGCCTTTTGCTCTCTCACTCACCCCTTTCATTTCTATACCTGTCCTATAAATAAAGGGCCTAAAATGCCCCAAAACCAATCTTTAAATTGTCCAAAGTTAAAGAACAACCCTTTTACAAAAAAGATGATGAACAGTGCAAGTAATCTTAAAAAGATTTAGTGTAATTTCAACAATGTGTCTTTGTATTTAACTGTATTCTGCTCAGGATAGAAAAAAGAAATGATACTGGCAAAAAATATCATATTCATTGAGCACAGACAGGTGCTGTGAACACAGCAAGAACAATAGCTTCCCATCAACCTTTGTGAAGAAAGAGTAACTGGTGATTTTTTTCCTGGAAAAAACATTCTGTGCCCCCCATGACATAGTGTATCCATCAAAGAGCCTGCTACTGTTATCAGCCCCCAGTGGACAAAAAAAAATTCACAACCAGATTGGACCCTTTGGTGGACCTGTTCTGACCTGTTCGGCCATATGTTTGACACCCCATCTCTAAGTTACTGGTAGACAAATAGCAGCTTGTAGGACAAACCAGGCTCCTCAACAAATGTTTGGCCCCTGATAAAAGCTGAAGTTTTCACCTTCATAATTTGCATAAAATCTTTTAGTTGTTCTTAAATAATAATCTTCTAATATTAAATAAGAGGCTTGTATTAATCCCAATAAACATGTGGAAAGAGGTTGCTATGCTATACCTTGTTTTGCATCGGACTATTTGAGCAGTGTATTGGGCTGAATGAGAATAATTAACAGGTATAAACATTATATAATCCACATAATGTACCCAAAACAACTACCACTTGAATTGACCAAAAAATGTGTGTCTTACAAACACAAATATGTGGCAGTTGAAAAGAAATTGCATAAATACTGATTACATTTTAAAGGCATCAATAGCAACCATTGGAGTACTTTCATTCAACTATAACTAATAAACTGGGTACTATTTATTTTGTGTGGCTAACCAATCAATCAATCAAATGAGTATTAATAAAATCTTCCTTAAATATATTTGAGTATTATTCCAATTTACTAATAAGAAAATTAAATCAAAATCACTGTTGCCTATTCCTGCCAAACCCAATTGGAATCAACACTTTTTTCCACTTAAACCACAGACAGGTCCTCAAGCTGTCCACCCAGCTTCCCAGCTGTGTTTAGACTGCAAGCAAATACAATCTTTTTATCAAATCAGATCTTTAAGACAGATGATCCAGACTGTTTTTTCCAGCAATCAGATCGGATTTGTGTGTCCAGACATCAATGGGTTGTTGTGGTAACCAGGTAGGCGTGTGTCAGTTCATATGCGCTGGGGACGCAGCTTTCAAATGAGGAAGGTTGAGAAATAAATTTGTAATCACACTATTATGCCCTCTAATTGTGCTGTCAAGTTGCAGTGGACTAAAGCATCTGCTTATCACGTCCCTCACTCTGGACCTGACCTTGTTGTCATTAAGCATTTAGTTAAGTTGCCTCTTTAGCGGAATGCTTTGACTAAACTTATGTTTTTGTTGTGAAAGGTAAAATAAGAAAGAGTATGCACTTGACATTGCGGAAGTAAACAAAGGCTGTCTTGATTCACTTCGGCTCAAACTACAGAGACTCTGTTTTTGTTTTATTATCTACAAGACATTTTGAAATCCTATTACAGCGGCCAGAGTTTCTGGACTAAGAAGCAACTGTAGATATCCAGTTGGAATCACATTTCATGTGTCTTTTTGCTGTCCAGACTTCAAAATCCATCTGTACACAGTCTGGATCTGCCAAAAAATGGATGTGGGCTTCCAATCTGAACAAGGCCCAACTATAAAATGGAAAAATATTTAAACTATTACATTGTGATATATTATTATATATTGAGATAGCAGTGTTCAATGGAGATGAAATTACATCTTGCTTTACCAGCTGCAACATTAGTAATGCTTACACATTAATTCATCACTAATTAGAATTTAGAGATACAATATATTTTTTCTCTCATATGGACACTCTGCATAATGAGTACTTTTACTTTTGTTTAAGTATATTTTGATGTTTAGACTCATGTACTTTAACTTTAAAATATACTTGCTTATGCATATGCTTGTGTGGTTACTTTACAAGAAGAATATATCCACATTTTTGTTGGTACTTTTAGGTAAAATATATGACTACTTCTTCCACCACTGCAAACAAGTAATGAGATGTAGGTGTGCAGTTAGAGGAGAAGGGAGCAGCTATAACCATGACAGAGCTTTATAGAGCTGGTATGTACTTGATTATATAAATATTATAGGGGTGATCCGAGTATCCGGCTGAAACGAGTATCAGGTACGGATAAAGCACTTTTGCAGAGTACAAGTATTTTACGAGTAATATGAGTCAATATCCGTGCTCGGATTGAATAC
>NC_048414.1:29787543-29801465 GCF_013103735.1 Etheostoma cragini
ACACACACACACACACACACACACACACACACACACACACACACACACATATACCTTGTGTGGAAATCAAAGAAATAAAAAAGAACCAAAAACAAAGAAAATCACACTGATCATAAAAAACAAAAAGTTTAAAAAAGAAAGTTATATTGAGTATGAAAACTCTTGTTCATTACATTTTACTTCATAATTGCAATGGCATGTGTTGTATTCATTGCTGCAAAACGTTTTGTATATAGGCCTAGTTTGTTTGTTACCATGACAACACCATTGATCTGAAGCTTGATGCTGTCATGTAAATAGTTTTAAAATCAGCAATAAATATAACAATTTTTGATCAACTCATATCAATTGCATGCTTAAATAACATACCGGTTATAGCCCCTAACATTTCAAGAGAACCCGACCCACTTCCTGGTCCAATCTGACCACTTCCGGTTTAGGCCCCGCCCAGTCCGAGTACGGATCCGGATACAGATAATCCATGTGGTAAACAGATACAGATACAGATACAGATAATGCTGTACTCGCTCACCCCTAAAATATTACATTACATTTAATTTAGCTGATGCTAAATCCATGGCAACTTCCAATAAGTACATTCAGCCAGGAAGGTACAAACTCTAACATGAATCACAAGAGAAGAACATTAGCTTCAAAGAAGCCAAACTAAAAAGGGTCACATGCAGAGGTGGGTAGAGTAGCCAAAAATTGTACTCAAGTAAAAGTACTGTTACTTCAGAATAATTTGACTCAAGTAAAAGTAAAAGTAGTCATCCAAATAATTACTTGAGTAAGAGTAAAAAAGTACTTGATAAAAAAACTACTCAAGTAGTGAGTAACTGTTGAGTAATGTCTGATTTATTTCTTAACACAAGCATCAATCAGACACAAAAATGCAAAATAATCATCTTTAGGCAAATTAGAGTTCATCCAATCAATAAAATAAATTAAAATTAATTTATTAATTACAAATTAGCTTACTTGAGAGACTTGTCACATAAAATTTGGATGGATACTGCATGTGTAAAACATACTGTATGTAACCTTAAAGACCAACAGCCACCTCTCCACAGCAAAAACTAAAACCACCGCTACGTCTCCTCAGCTTAGATGTTGAGTTGTTGAACGCTCACATGTCCGTTTGTTTGGTCGACACAGAAGACGCCGCATGACGGAGCTGCTGTTTCGCACTTTTCCTAAGGTAACCATGCTTTCACTATGAGGCCGAGGGGGGGGGGGGGGTCCTCCTGGTCTGCGTTGCCTTGGCGACTTTTGATTCTGCGTCTTTGCTTTGCTACGACTGTAAAGCTAACCTCTTTATCTGTCTATGGGCTAACCTGTCCCGCTGCTGAAACGAGTGTGGTCACGTGACTGCACAACGACGTGTGATTGGTTAAGCACAGTCACGTGGTAGAGCCTTCAGCGGAAGTCTCTCTCTCTATGTCAAAATAAAACATTAAAATGAGACGTACGCTGGGGTAAAAACAATGAAGCGTAGTAATGAGCTCATTGTAGCCTAATGTAGCGGAGTAAGAGTACAGTTTATTTTTCACTAATCTACTCAAGTAAAAGTAAAAGTATAGTGATTTAAAACTACTTCTAGAAGTACAATTTTTTCAAAAACTTACTCAAGTAAATGTAACGGAGTAAATGTAACACGTTACTACCCACCTCTGGTCACATGTAAGTGCAACAGGTGAGTGCAATGTATTTTTTTGTATAACCCTTTATCTTTTTATCTAAGGTGCAGTCAGAAGAGAAGGGCTTTAGCCTGCAGCAGAACATTTCAGCTGTACTGATGGCAGTAGGTAGATCGTTCCACCATTTAGGAGCCAGGTCAGCAAACAGTTAGGATTTCCTTAAGTGATTTGGTTGCCCTGAGGTAGCAACAATATTTGCTAAAAGACTGAGGGTAAGCTACACGTCTCAGGAACAAGGTCAGCATCCAGCTGATGATCCATGTAGAAGACATAAAGACACAGCACCATTATTGTGTTAAAGCATACAATGCAAGACGTTTTCTCTTTCAGTGTTGCAAGAGATAGGCAATGAGGATGGGGACTTTGAGTGTAAATTGCCCTCAAGAGCATGATAGGGTTGATAATGCTAACATCAATTCTGATAGCATTCAGAGCTGGCTTCAACACATGGGACCAATACTACACAATGGGTGTGCTATTTATAAAAGTTTTTTTTTTTTTTACATTGACTGCAGCATACCTTTTGCTTTTTTAATTTTTTTTATTAACACTTAAAGAATAAACTATGGAAGCTTTATTTACCATCCCTTGATGTTGTGCATTAGACATCTATCTTATAGCTTTACATTTTAAACACAGGAATGTAATAAACACTGAGACACACTATTAGTAGAAATTGTAAATTAATGCTATGTGTGCGTGTGTGTACATACATATCCTGTGCATTCATTACCTGTAACCCTACAAAACAATGTAGTTATTGATGTGCTCCTTGGCCTTGGAAGTAACGCTTGTTAGTTAGCTGGAAATGCTGATGATTTAATTTAACGTTAGACAGGATAAACTGTTAACGATCAATTATGAGTAGACAATGACATATTCACAACAGAGCATTTTTTTGAATTGAGAGAGTGCTGCACATAACACTGATTTGTAGGCTAATGTTGCGAGGCTAAGGAGTCTGACCTAAAAGTGTTTAGATAAGCTAAGTGTAACTTACATCTTCTCTGGAAACAGACTAGGGACTATAATTGGCCAGGAATTGCCATTGCTACTTCAAATAGAGTCTGATAAAGAATGCCCTACAGGTTGATTTGTTTTGAACAATTGCCCTACCTGCACACTTTCTACAAAACCTGTTCACAACTGACAGCATGTTCCTTGGGACTTTTATAGCTGCCAGTAAAAAAAAACCATTAAAAAACAAAACAGTAAGAAACTAATTACAGTACATACAGTAAAACAGAGACAGAGTGAGTATTTACCCAAACGTGTGTTTTAAATCCTGCTTTTATGTAAGTATGTTATGTTTCACTTTTTACTAAAGATAGAAAATGTCTTCTGCTTAGCTAGAAATAACTTGATTGACATTTCCCAACAGGGAGGAATCATCTTCAATCAATTTTATATTCAGGCAAAGGCGGTAAAGCAAACATGCAAAATCCAAAAGATTGGCACTCAACATAAGTCATTGCAGCCAATCCATAGAGCGAGAACTAAATGGACAGCAAGGAGAATAAACCTCAAATGGCGAAGCCCTGCAGTGTGTCAATAAGGTACTCTATATATGTGTGTGTGTGTGTGTGCGTGTGTACAACAATCTCAGCATGCCTTGACCCTCCTTCCCACTCCACCACACGGGCTCATAACCATGGTAACGGCTCAGACATCTCTGAACGCATGCAAGCCTGTAAGACTCAAGTGATTAGTCTTATCAGTCGCCAGTAACACACCTTCCAGCCTCCCAGCCTCACCCTGCAGCCAACCCAACCGCCTTCAGGTTGCCATGTTGATACCAGGTATCATGCACTCACCTCCTTTCAGCAAAAGGCAATTTGAGATAAGGGCCTGTGTACATGCCCTGAACGGTGAGCTAGTGCTAGCCACCTCAGCAGCTAGTTAAAAAGGAAATGTCTCATTCACACCGTGTTTAATTCAACACGGAGGATGCGGGCTGGAGATCATTTCTAATTGTCTGCAATGCCATAATGAGAAAAAAATCAAAAATATGAATTTCTTGTGACATTCTAACTATGCATATTATTACTGTAAATATGTGGCGGCAGGATACGTGACTGGCATTAAAGCTTTAGTGCGTAACTTTTTGATTTTAATGAAAGTCCGTTACATTCAAGCCATTACCAAATGAGTAGCTACAAAGCTAATTAAGACTATGAGCTTCCCACAACTCTCTCTGGATTTCTCACTATGTTCAGAAGATTGTGTTTTTTCCAAAACACCCAAGACAATCATAAACTGTCTTATTTGGTCCACAACTCCAAATATATTCAGTTTATTGTCACATAGAAAAATATTCACATGTAAGAAGCTGGAATTAGAAAGTAAGATTAGAAAAATGACTAGACTAGAAAATGACTCAAAAGGATAAATCGTTTACCAAAATAATTGGCAATTTATTTAATAGTTGACAACTGATCGGTTAATGGATTACTCCTTTTAGCTCTAGAATCCAAAATCCAATAGATGCACAGTTCAACCCAGAAAAAAGAAAAAAATAGATTTCAAAGAATGTGCATTTAGCCTCTGATGCTATCAATTTGCCCAGGGAAAAAAGGACCAAATTTCACCATCTTCCTCCTCAATTTGCACTTGAGATCACACACATGAAGAAACTCAGAGATTAAAACTATGCAATTTTACACATCACTGTATTAATATCCAATCGTAAAAGTATCAGTCTTTGGCAAACACAAATTTATCAAACTCCTATCAGATTGAGTTGGCCTATCAAACGATGAATGAAAGACCATGAAGAGCCTCTTAAAGAACTGTGATAGAAAAATCATCTGCTGTATTAAGCATACTTCAATGTAAATCCCAAATCACATTATGCAAATATTCTGCTCCTTGATGGAGCGCCTTGAAGACACGAGATTGGGAGCTTCTCTCTGCTCTCCCAAGCACACAGTGACACAGAAACAATCTATGCTAAAGGTTGCATAAGACAGTAAAGCACTCAAGACCCAAGAAATGAAAGGATTATTCTTTAATCTGTGACTTTGTACGTCTGTGAGTTACCTCTAGAAATTGCAGATGCGGTAGCAGTCCTTTCAAGACATCCAGCAGTCCAGAAGTTATAGCTTTTCTGCAGAGACATATGGCCTCATACAGGAAGATATATATGAGAACAAATGTCTCATTTTTGTTCATTACGTTACCGTCTCAGACTCATGGCAGTGCACTACCCATCTGGCTCTTTATGAGAGCTAATCAGCATACCGTATCTGCGTTAACCCACCACCCAACCATCTCAACCACCCAGTGTCTTCATGCTTTGGACACTGTGCTTCACGGCGCCTTAATATTCATCACAAACTTAAAATCTCCCACTCATCACTGTTTGCTGTATTGTCGGCTCAGGTGGTTTTCCCTCTCCATTCGACGTTGGACACCCTGAGATCTTCTAATTTATGAGGCAATGTTTGGACTGCTTCCTCTTTATCTGAACACTTACATCCTCCCGAGTTCTGCAGGGATATATCTCGTGCGCTCACAGGATCTGGTTTTATTGACAGTCCTTAAAGCCCGCACTGACTTTGGCAAAAAGGCTTTTAATTTTGCAGCACCATCTGCATGGAATCAGCTTCAGAACTCCAGACCTCCAGTTTGAACTCAAGTTGAAGGAGGGTTAGGGTTCTTTTATTCTTTCAAAGCCTTTTTTAAGGACCTTGCATAAAGACAGTCTGTATGTCACTGTTTTTAAATTGATGAGAGAGAGAGATTTTGCATGATATCACCCTAGTTTAATGACAGTGGCATCGTCTCATCTATAACACAATGTCCATGTAAGCATTCAGCTGTTGCTCCGGGAAAGCAAAGAAATGTTTGGTTAACGTTATATCCTAGTCTGGCTATTACCAGACCAAGCTCAATCTTTTAAGATTGAACATTAGTCTGTGTAGTTTGCTCTGTATTCTCTTTGCACAAGAGGCGTGACCAACGGCCATAGTTCAAATGACTCTGTACACAATTGGATAGTCCTTGCTTCTGTTGAATGAGAATCCTGATATGTCAGTCTTGGTTTATTTGGACAGACCTCTGGATACAGCTGGTAACACCAATCTAGTTTTAATTCATCAAATACTAAGCTATTAACATAATTGTTGGCATGATTTTATGATTCATGTTTTAATGTTAAACATACATGTGGCACAGTGAATCCTTTTACTGTATCTGAGGTTGGCCTTAGAGACTACTTCATCTATATGACAGAGAGCCCATCATTCATGTTTTTGTTTTTCACTAATACGGTGATTCATATTTGCTAATAATATGTTGGATTTCTTTATTGTTCTTTTTTCTTTGTTGGATCTTTATTTTTAAACTTTCAAAAGATTTACAATAAGATGCTGGCCCCCCTTCAGTAACTTTAAGGGGTCCCGGGCACCCTGTGGAAAATCTCTGGTTTACAAAAATTTGCAAGGCTGCTTATGACTCCATAAAAAGTTAGACTGAAACAATTATCTAACAAGATTTGCTAAAAAGTCTAATCTGCCTAAACGCGTCTGTGCACCAGATGATTTTTCTTTGAATGTTTGCATCATGTCAGGTTACACATTGCACATCCTTGTGTGGCACTACCACCGCCGCACAACCAGGGATGCACTTACCCGATTTCACTATTAACCAAGCTTTAAAATGTCACGGTTAATTAATGGTAAAGGCACCACTGCACTGAGTGCAACTTGCCTGCATGTTATGTCTAGCAATGTGTGAAGTTCTTACTAAACCTCCTTGGCAACATAAATGTGTTTGCATCAAAAGCCGGTCCTGTCACCGTGAGTATTGACTGTCAGTGAGTCCCTGTGGTGGGATAACTTAATGCTGCAACTTTTCAACGTCACATAAAGTAACAAACACCGGAACAAAACACAGAGCAGAGCCTGCCCTTGACCTCACAACAGCTGCAGCTGCCACAGAGCATTCAACCCAAGATGGTGAGCTTGTTAGCAACTTTATTGTTTGTTAATGTTGTTGTTAAGTGTTTGTTAGCTAGTTATTTTGCAACTCAGCCTAAAAGCATGATAACCAAACTTTTGAATTGATTTAAGTCATAGAATAAAGAGGAATTTTGAATTATGCTTCTTGAAGTGAAAAAGTGAAAAGGAAAAGCTGATACTGTAGATTACGTTTTTGTAACAGTCACTGTCTGAATGCTGTCATTTAGCCTTAACTAGTTAATGTTAGACATAAAGCGTTTATTCTTTCACATTTTTGTTAACTAGCAGTCCACAACTATGCTATGCTTGCTGCGCTTATTGTTTTAGCTAATGAGCTTGTTTGCTACGAGGTGCTTTCCGCTGACCAGTCTGTTCAGACAACATGCCCGGAGGTTGTTTAACCAGACTACAGACCTATATCAGAGGGGGGCTGATGACGACTCTTAGTGTGAAACTGTTACTGTGTTATTTCTGTTTTCAAAAGGCAGCAATACATGACACTTTCAAATCTAGAGTGTTCATGGATTTTCGTATTAGCCGTGAAATTATTCATAGAACAGAATAGAATGCCACAGGGTTAGGTCACTATGCACATGTACAATGAGATTTAAAGCAACTCCTTTCCAATGCCAACATATACATAAAAAGAATTAAAACCTGAAATAAAATGAACAGTAATGCAGTAATGCATGGGAATTTTTTAAGTCGTTGCACAACTCTGCGGCAAATCACCAACTCCCTTTTTGCTGGTGTGAACTAACTAAACCTAACCCTAACTAATCCTAATCCAATCACAAGATGGTCTCTTGTGTTATTGTTTTACTGTCTTACTACAAAACAGAGGCGACGTCAGTCAATTTTGCCGGGGCTTCAGCCTCAAATGTTTTTAGTGTAGCCCAGAACGTATTTTGAAAAGTTGACTGACAACTATGAAACTGGAGGGACAGGCGCCTATGCAAACATGCCTGATTGCCTGGCCATTCATACCAGACACTTATTTCTCCACGCCTGTCACAAAGCCCTGATGCATTGAGCTCAGCTCTCTTCCTCCTTCTCTCCATCTGTGTAGAATAGAAAGCCTTTATTGTCATTATACACAAGTACACAGTACCTGTGCAACAAGATTGAGCAATCCCTTTACAGTGTTGACACAAAAATATAAGAATATAAGATAATAATATAAAATATCAAAACTATAAAGTCAAAAATACAAAGTGTAGGTAGTGCAGAGAATAAAGAGCGGTTGGGGGGATGCTGGTGTACAGTCCTGAGTCCGAAGAGCAACAGTAGACATATATAAAATAGCTTTTGAATGCACATTGTGTGAAAGTAGATAAGTGTTAACAAATTAATAAATATTGCATAGTAATGAAATGAAATGGTTAAGTACTTAGTAATAAATAAATAAATATTGCACAATAATGAAATGGAATGGTTAATATGTTAAATATTGCATTGTATGAAATTGCACACATCCCAGTGTCCTTTTGAGGTATAATATTACAGTATAACATTATTGCACAGTCGGAGGGAAGAAGAAAGTCCGGGGGCCGGGGGCAGGCTGTGGAGTGGAGTGAGTGAATATGTGAGTTCAGGGTGGTTATAGCCTTCGGGAAGAAACTGTTCTTGAGTCTGTTAGTCCGTGCTCTGATGCACCTGTAGCGCCTTCCTGAGGGCAACAGGTCAAACAGATCAGAGCCGGGATGGGAGTTGTCCTTGATAATGTTCTCTGCTCTGCTGAGACTGCGGGAGGTGTAGATATCCATCAGGGAGGGGAGAAGGCAGCCAATTATCTTTTGTGCTGACCTTTCAACCCTATGCAGCCTCTCCCTGTCTGCCATGGGGCAGCTGCCATACCATACGGTGATGCAGTAGGTCAGCAGGCTCTCAATGGAGGACGGGTAGAAGGTAGACCTCAATCCATTAAAGCATGTTACTAACTCGACTTCTTCCCTTTCCCGGAGTTTTGTGCTCTCTCTCACCTCTCCTCTCTCCAATCACTTCCTGCAGTTGTTTCTGGCTCTGGATCTTTGGTTGGAGTCACCTGCTGCCTCCATGTTCCTGCTTGACACCTTCTGCTACAATTCTCCATTCTCACAATTCTCCCCCCGTCTATTTCTGTGACCACCAACCGGTCGAGGCAGATGCCCCCCCCACCCTGAGCCATGGTTCTGATCGAGGTTTCTTCCTCTTAAAATAAAGTTTTTCCTTACCTTTGTGATTTAGTGCTTTCTCTTGGTGGGAATTGTTGGGTTTCTGTAAATAACATCGCAGAGTACGGTCCAGACCTGCTCTTTTATGAAAAGCGCAATAAGATATCTGTTGTTGTGATTTGGCACTATATAAATAAAATCAAATTGAATTTAAACTGACCCATCCCCTGTTGGCTGTCTCTCTCTCTCTCTCTCTCTCTCTCTCGGATAAAAGAGACAGGATGAGTGGGGAAAACTGTGGTAAATAGAGCCTATATCTGTGTTTGTGTGTGTGGATGTCTCTCTCTGTCTTTCCGTCTCTTGGTCTCTCCCTCCGTGTCTCTCTGTGAGAAATCAACTACCTGAATCACCATGAACCTACAGTGAGAGCTTGCTCGCTCAACCTGGTCAGGAGAGACTACAAGACCGCTGCGTTACTGACTCATCGAAGATCCAGCAGATTAGATAAACAAAGCCCGTGACGTGTTGTCGCCATAGCGACTGCAAGCAACAATGATTAGACTGTGTTGAAAGCGCAACCTTTCAAGCTGAACCGATGCCATGTTACATCCTGCTACGCTCTGCGGTGGCCTGCTACGTCCTGCTGTGCCTTGTAATGCCCCACAGTGCCCTGCTATGCCATGAACTACTACAAAGAACTACTACAAACTACTAAACCTATTCAGAGACAAAAATGTGATTGCTTTTTTAGAGAACAAAAAGCTCTGTAATATGGCTTTTTAATTGCTGTACAACTTTTAAAAGACTATGTGGACGTAAAACTAGTTCCTTCTGGACTAAAAATAACTTTGTTGTATCCCTTGTCAGTGGATAAAGGCTTCTGAAGGCAAATGGTTTTAAGACCAAAAAGCATCCAAAAGCATAAAGACAATACCATGCAACCTGGGAGTGAGAGAGGGCTTACTTAGTAAGCAGGTTGTTTGACTGCTTAGCCGGACAAAAAGTAGCCATTACCACCACAATTACCTTCAGGGCCTTGTAACAGCAAGGACATATTGCCAACAAGAGGCCACTTTTCAAAAGCAATGGACATCATCACCATGCTGTTAAGAGGGAATCATGGCTTCTATATTTCCAGCAGATCACACACAGCCAAAGATAAGACCAGGGTCAAATGTGGCTATCGCACAGCATTAACTTTATATATAAGAAAGGATGTAACAGGAAAGGAAAGCCCAGAAGGGGTTAATGGGAAAAAGGTTAAATGTGGGATGTGGCAGAAACCTGTTTCCTAGAGGAGAGCACACTCTTTTGCCGGCCCTGGCGAACCCCCTTCCACACTTCAGAGGCTTCCTGGCAGCTCCGACGCAGTGTGGTAGTAGTGGTGTCAGGATGGTTGGGCAGAGGGCTGGGGGGGACAAGCAGCATGTTAGATGTGTTGGTTGGTTTAGTTTCTTGATTAGATCAGGTGTTAGGATGTGGCTTGATGTATTATGTGTTGTAGGGTTCATTTATAATAAAAGAAAATTGAAAACGTTGTTAAAAAAATAAGCAAAAATAGGCATATCATATAATAAAGTTGTTGGCAAGCAAGTACCTATTTACATCTCTAGGAGACAGATTACAACATTGTCAGTTATTTTACAGTTTTTATTTGGCTGCTTGATGAATGTCAGTCCAATATTCAATTTTCTTTTCAACTCTGTTTTGGTCTACACTGACTCCTGAGTAGAAAGTCTTGGTTATGCTAACTTTGTTTGTCTGTTGTATGGCGTTCAGAGGGTTTATACTACCAGTTGGCCGTGCCTGTAAAACCTTCCAGTTCCACAGAGTTGAGTTAGGGTTTTTGCTGTGTGCTCATGGTTGAAAATAAATGTCAACAATGCAGTGTGCCAGAAATGCAATGTTTAATATTCCAACTCTGATATTTTATCACTTTGTGCTTGATAGTCATTTGTCAGAATGACAAGCAAGAACAAAACCCAACGCGTCGTTACGGACGCCATTGCAGATGCATTACCGGAAAGACAGAAGAACTATTGTTTCTCTCGGAGCAACGAGAAGCTAACTGCTATACATGCTCAGCTAGCATCCCTGACTGCAAGCCTCGGCGCTATCAGTTCTGATGTGGACAACTCAATTACTCTTGACGGCTATGGCCAATCTTTTCAAGAGCTGCAGGTGAAGCTAGAAGATATGGAGACTAGAAACCAAAGATGCAATATCTGCATTGTCGGGCTCAGTGGTTCCCAAATTGGTCAGATGTCCAGATCAACCTTTTTAGAGCTCACAGAATTTACAGTGACAGCACAAAGAAGAACACCACTGCTAATTGCATGCCGATTTTCAATCTGCTTTGTTACACAACCAGACAGGCAATTCTTTAGGCTGTTGCAGGCTGAAAGATATGTTTCGCTCTGGACTATAGCAACTTCCCAGCCAAGCGTTGCCAAGCCTTCTTCCCAACCATGGGTTTTGCACAAGCCAGAGGGTTGGATTTAGTCTTGATCTATCCAACCATGAAAATCAAGGAGGGGTCCCATTACGGAGCTTTCACCTCTACTAAAGAGGCTGAGGACTACATGGCGCGGCCTGCTTTCCTTTAGCCTTTAGTCACAGAGACGGTCAGCCCAACAGACACTATCACGGCGAACAAATGGAAGAAGTTTAGGATTAATACAGCTGCCTGATGACCATGGACCATTGGTCTGTATTAATCTCTCCATGTGTCCTAGTTTTATAGCACTGCTATCTGGTATGATCAGGCACTCCAGGATTACGCAATGATGCGATCGCGCACATTTACACAAATTCAACCAACCAATTACCGGGACTCTGGTGCAACTTGCAATTTTGACCAATCCCCTTTTAGCAAATTTGACCAATACCGAGTTTCCTGTGACTTTAACCAATCCAGCTGTCCCACGTGCCAGACTCTGTATCAGTATTTGACTCTGAAAGCCAGTGACCAAGCGGCAGTGAGAACGGGTCAACATCACACGTAAGTCGCCATATTCATATCTTTGTTTAACAACATGTGTGTGACTCGAACATCTCACATTTACCAGAACAACGCAAAGCGAAAGAGCATGCCAAACATGTCAGACCATCCAGCCAACCTGTATACATTTTAATGTCAATGTACGCTGAAATGTTTTTTTACTCTGAAGTTGCTGAAGTGGCCGCTGTTTCAATCCTGTCAGTTCTCTGCACTGGGCGGGGCTTCTGAGTTTACCCCGCGACTGACGCGCTCACACATACAAGCACACATGGTGGATGCAGGAAAAACCGAAGATGAGACGTACAGGATGACCTAAATTGAGGACAGCTACGCTCATTATTGTAATAAGTTATAAGTAAGTTATAAGTTAAAGTCCAATAAGTTCTTTATCAAACTGTATGAATGTCTGTATCATGCCAGGACAGGAAATTAAGCCACTGACACATATGTTCAACTTTGATTCATTCAACATTTGCAGCTTCCTGAGCCTTTTTTGCAACATTCTCAACAAAAGTCTGCAAAATCCTGGCAGCACTGTATGATTTTAGTGTCTTTTTTTCTGAATGACATATCTGCCTTGTTTAAAAGTGCTTGCCATTTTGCGCATTCAGTTCTTGTTTTTGTTAAAGAGAAGTGTGGCCACTTCAAAGTTAATTCAGTTTGGAACCAGTTTGATGTTACATTCAGGTAATCAGGCCCATATTTGCTATACCATTGTATTTCCCCGTGTTTGATCTCAGATCACTGACCTAGTTTTAGTGTTAGCTGTCTCTCTCATACTGTCCCCTCAGTGACTCATTTGTATTTTTCCTGTTTTTTACATGTTTTATGTTTTGAGGGACTTAACTTTGGATGCCTATAGTCGGGATTTGACAATGTAAAAGGCAATAGGAAGTTGCTTTTTTCACATCTGCTTGCATTTCGAACATATCATTTTTAATAATGGGTGATCTTTAATTTTATTTTGGAATTATCTTAGTCTGACACATACTTGGGACCACTTTTCCTTTGGAGACCCTACCAGGAGCTTTTGCCTCTGACAATGCACCCCTCAGGGACACATGGACATGCAAACCACTTCCCCACGTTAAGGTAGCAGTTCAGAGATTTCCTGACTTTTAGTCCCTATTCCCTAGTATGGTTCAATTACTAACTCTGTGGCAGCCTATGCGTTCCATAATGTAGTTTAAAAGTATTTAATTTGACTTCCTGCCAGGTAGATACGTACAGTGGTGTGAAAAAGTGATTGCCCCTTCCTCATTTCCTGTTCCTTTGCATGTTTGTCACACTTAAGTGTTTCGGAACATCAAACCAATTTAAACAATAGTCAAGGACAACACAAGTAAACACAAAATGCAATTTGTAAATGAAGGTGTTTATTATTAAAGGTGAAAAAAAATCCTAACCATCATGGCCCTGTGTGAAAAAGTGATTGCCCCGCTTGTTAAAACATACTATAACTGTGGTTGTCCACACCTGAGTTCAATTTCTCTAGCCACACCCAGGCCTGATTATTGCCACACCTGTTCACAATCAAGGCATCACTTAAATAGGAGCTGCTTGACACAGTAAGGTCCACCAGAAGATCCTTAAAAGCTACACATCATGCCGAGACCCAAAGAAATTCAGGAACAATTGAGAAAGAAAGTAATTGAGATAAATCAGTCTGGAAAGGGTTATAAAGCCATTTCCAAAGCTTTGGGAAATCCAGCGAACCACATTGAGAGCCATTATCCACAAATGGCGAAGACATGAAACAGTGGTGAACCTTCCCAGGAATTTTTCCCAAAACTACCCCAAGACCGCAGCGACGACTCATCCAAGAGGTCACAAAAGACCCCACAACAACTACCAAAGAACTGCAGGCCTCACTTGCCTCAGTTAAGGTCAGCGTTCATGCCTCCACCATCAGGAAAAGACTGGGCAAAAATGGCCTGCATGGCAGAGTTCCAAGGAGAAAACCACTGCTGAGCAAAAAGAACATCAAATCTCGTCTCAATTTCTGCACAACACATCTTGATGATCCCCGAGACGTTTGGGACAACATTCTGTGGACCGATGAGACAAAAGTGGAACTCTTTGGAAGGTGTGTGTCCAAGTATATCTG
>NC_048414.1:29801565-29807718 GCF_013103735.1 Etheostoma cragini
CCAGTTATTAGGTTTAGGGGGCAATCACTTTTTCACACAGGGCCATGATGGTTTGGATTTTTTTTCACCTTTTAATAACAAACACCTTCAATTACCAATTGCATTTTGTGTTTACTTGTGTTGTCCTTTACTATTGTTTAAATTGGTTTGATGTTCCGAAACACTTAAGTCTGACAAACATGCAAAGGAACAAGAAATGAGAAAGCGGGCAAACACTTTTTCACACCGCTGTAGATACCCATCTTTCTTGAACTCCATGCCTCCAGTTGGTAATGCAGGCAATCTTTTGAATCAATATAACATTCAAGATCCAAAGCCAAGCTGAGTTTAAAAAAAATGACATCAGGGTTATTCTTTCCAACTTGACAAAGCTCCTCCAGAATCACTTGAGACATTATACATGTACATATACATATAACACTTTTCACACGCTGAGTAGTACTCCACATGGTGATTACACGGATACAATACATATGTAAAATTTGGGGAGTGAACCTTAAAGTAACTCATTTATTATGGCTTTAAAGAACTTTTACAGTACCTGAGATAGAGGATCCGTGCTATCAAGCCATACAGCACAATGGCGAGGAGCAGTGGGATGACGTAGAAAATGGCAAAGTCAATGAGGTAGATGGGCAGGTAGAGCTCTCGTTTCACTTTGTAGCCACACTGTACATGTCCATCCTGGCTGACCTGAATGTCATACAGTTATAGAGACATTGAAACAAAACTCTGGGTTGAGTTGCACATAATTATCTTTCACATGTAAACACAACAATACTACTATTCATGTAGTTAAAAGACTTCCGAGTAAGGAACAGGCATATCCTGGATAAAAGTATATTGTTTTTGCCCTAGGGTCAACTCTGATTTCTAGCTTGAAAGCGCTGCGTTTTATGATGACACCACGTTGTACTATTTAATTTTGAAATTGTTTTCCATTATCTGTTGAAGTTCATAAAAAGGTGTTTTGCCGTGGCTCGCCAGGTTGCACTGTGGTATTGAAAGGGGTATTTAATTCTTGCATGTTTTGTTTCACCGCGCATGATCGAAAAACGTCCCCCCATACGCTTTTTTCACAAACCACATGCTGATTGTTACTCTGCTGAGATCCTCAGCAAGCTAAACCAATAACTAGAGACGAGCCGTATGCTCAGCTGAAACAAGTATCCTGTATGGATAAAGCACTTTTGCCAAATACAAGTATTATACAAGTAATACGAGTCAATATCTGTGCTCGGCTTGAATAAAAATCCGAATTGGGTAGCGGACTGTGTCTGCGTTCTGTGATGGTCACAGCACCCCTCCTCTACACACACGCTCTGCTCACTCACTCACACACAGAACACGGAGAAGTGAACAGCGCTCTCTCTCTCCATCACTCACTAAGGTCCGCGGGTCTTCTCCGTTAACGTTCAGGGTTTCTTAAGCTTCAGGTTTGTTTTTTACTTCGGTTTGTAGTACTTACGTTACCAGTGGGTTTCTGGTAAGCGTGGGGTTTGTTCAGACATGCTGCTTGGTAGAATGCGACTCACGTTGCGTCTCTGCCGCTGGATTTTTTTTTTTTTAAACCTCTGCTGGTTGTAATTTATTCAATCTAAATGATACGTAGAACACAGTAACCCCCGCCCCACCCAGTCCGAGTACAGATACAGATAATTCATGTGGTAAACAGATACAGATACAGATACTGCTGTACTCGCTCATCCCTACCAATAACACAACAAAATGCTGCATATTTTTCTAACCTGAATGTCCACAAGGAAAAACCACAGTATGCAATAGACACAGGTGAAGATCCAGACAACCGCAATGATCCGCTTGGCCCGGGACACTGTGCACACTGTCTGAGCCTTCATTGGATGGCAGATAGCTAGGTACCTGGATGTAAAGAGGAAATGGAGGGTTTAAACACAACCACGGCAAGGCAAGTTTATTATATGGCACATTTCTTTCAAAGACACAGCTTAAGCCATTTTATATAAAAACTGTATAACAAGACACAGGTAGGAAGACTAAAAGTGTATACAATTAATAAATAAAATAATAACACCGTTTTTTAATTGCCTTGATACAAGTATTGCAACTACTGTATGTGGTAAAATGTGACAGTACATAACTCCAAACTCCTCACACAGGTAACACGTCATTAATTCAAAACTTGCCTCTACGCCTTCATTTGGATTGTATACAACTTTCACCAAAAAACCATTGATTCAAAATATGTTTTTTGGTGAAATGTCATGAGAACATGCAGTTTAATCTTCGAAACAGATATTTTTTCAGTTTAGTTGTTTTTAACTACCAGCAAATCCAGTTACAAACAATGCAAGATACATGTTTCAAATGGCCGATAGAAGTGCTGAAAGTAATATGCTGCAGTAGTTTAAAAGACAGTTTACAGTTTTCACAAGGTAGGTAATACTCTTACATGAGCCAACATTTACAGAACCTATCATTACTATCATATCTCTCCTATGTGTAATCAAGTTGTGATAAGAGAAGACATCCTCTACAACCATTTTGCCAAGTTGTTTTTACATAATTTTTCAGATATACATAATTGTAACATAATATCCTCTTTACTGTAAAATCCAGTGTACGTGGTTAGAGTAAATACTATTAAACTAATTACTGCAGTTAAAAGCAAGCATAGCATTACAGTAATTTGGATCAAGCCTGTCTTGAGCTTTTTGCTATAGATTTTTTTTGGTCATGGATAGTGAAAAACGTGAATCCAGGCATGACATTGGACAACACTGATGTCATTACATCTAGCCTCTCTGTTGGGGCCCATGCCCTTCTCTCTGACTTCCTATTTTATATAGCTGACAAACCAGTTTAAAATATAAAGGTTTACCAATCAGTTCAATGAATAGCATTCAATATTATTTGATTAACTGTTGGTGAAATTTGTTTATGCAAATCAAAAAAAAAGAAGATCAAAACTACTGTGAGCATTACATTTTGAAAGACAATTACATCATATAAAGGTATTTTCTTTGATGACACAGTGGGTATTGGTGGTGAAACTGTGTAAATCTGTCTGTTGTACTTAGTCAATTGAACTTTAAATTACATATTTGAAAATAAAACAGCCAAGTTGATGATCTGCTTTAAGAGTTGTGAGGTTTTGCTACCTACATTCAATAATAGTATGATAGCAATACAAAAACTGTAATAATTAAAGACAGACAGAAAGGCGGAAATAAAAGTGTAATTTCAGTGCAAATAAAACATAGAGTGCAATTTCAGTTAAAAGGCAGTCATGAAGACAAGAGTTCTTCTGGCAGATTGTTCCAACAGTTGCGTTATAATAACTTAAAACAGCTTCATGTTTTGTTCTGACTGTTCTTAATGACTTAAGAGGGGGTTTATATGGAAGGTGTAGGTCAGAAAAAAAAATATATATATGTATATATATACACACCAAAGCCCTTGCTCTTAATTGAAATTTTGATCTGTGACTTGGTATTTTCATTTCAAAGAAATTGAGTCACTTCTCTGTTTTGTCTTTACTTAATAGAAAATACATATAGCTCACTGAAACTTTTTGTGAAGAATATTTCATCTCTAATAAGTCTCTGAAGATACTTCCAAACACCATGTCTTGGGTGGCAAAATGACTGAAGATTTTATTTGAACAATTTGAAATGGGTATTTCGAGAGGGCAACCTATGTGAGCTGAATTTGCTAAAAATGATAAAAAGTGAAAATAGGAATGTGAAAGTCAAATGTAAAAATAATTTAAAAAGAATACGGCAATACTAATTTGGGTTCTGCATGCAATGGTGGAAAAAGTACTTAGATCCTTTACTTAAGTTAAAGTAAACTCATGAGCACAACTGTACTGGGATGTACTGTATGGGACACAGAGGAACTACTCAAATGCAGCGCTGGAAAATGACTTATGTAGAGTGATAACAGTTGGGAGTAGAAGGTATGGGTGGTGTATGGGTCAAAGAACACAGCACTGTCATCCAGAAGAAGGTTTTCAAGGAGGTGAAGTTTGTGTCATGTTTATGTCCTGTATGTTACTTAAACGTACATATTTTACCAAAAGCCAAAATCTTTTCCTAACCCTATGTAAGTATGTGCTTTTACCATGGTCAATGTGCATGCAAGTTGTGCATGCATCAATTGTTTTTTGACAAATCCATCAATCAATCAATCAATAAATGTTGCCACATGAAATAGTACAATTTCAGTGACAGTTTCCAAGACCTTTTTAAGACCATTTTCAATGACACATAACCCCTAACACAACACCAAAAGAAAAGTCAGATGTCAGGGTCCAGAAAACATTGTCTAAAACAATTCCCCGATTACCTCATTAGCATTATAAGACTGGTGTCTAGATCAGCATAAGTATATAAGGTGGTGTCATCTGTAGAATATTTGGACTAGTAACAGAAACAACTACAACAACACAGACAAACTATTTTGGACCTAGAACACAATACTATAGCAAATTTAGGACTTTTAAAAGGCTAAACAGTAGCCCAGTAAGCCCTTTTTTTCCCCCACTTTTTAAACCTCATGAAAGCCCTGATTAATGTGATCAATGTGAAATGTTTTTGTTGATAGTTAGACAAGTTCTTTAAAGGAGGCATTCCAGGTGAAGACCTTTTGTTTTTGAGGTGACAAAGTTCAGGGGTAAACCAGGAATGTCCATTGTATTGGTAGAAATCTTGAAAGTATCTGAGGCACTCTGATAGTAAGCGGAAATTGTCTATTAATACATCGATAATCAATGTTTTACTCAGAGTCTAAAGGGTATGATGTGAGGTTTATTTCTTTATATTCTTTAATGAAAGAATGCCTTGCAATTACCTTATTGTTAATTAAAAAACTGAGCGTAGTGATTATTTTAATTTAATTTGTCATGTCACTTGCTTATCCCCAAATATGTGTTGTCAAAGTTACTATTAAAATTTCTGATCTGGTTGTGTTTTATGTATTTGCAGCTATGAGTTGTCAAACTGCTAAGGATGTCTTAATTTGCTTGTGTTAGCGGGACATCATTTGTGTGTGCTTTTAAAACCAATTATGTATCACAACCCTATGGCTTGGCTAGGTTGAGGCCCAAACGATACTTGGTTAACGTTAGGAAAACATTGTGGTTTAGGTTAAAACAATTCAATAAAGTTAGGGGATATCTTGTTATGGTTTGGGGTTTTTGTTGGGGTATTTTTCCTGTTTGGCCTTCCCTGGGTTTTTGTCCCGTCTTTGTCCCTGGTCTGGTGTCTTAGATTCTTTCTTATGTTCCCTGTGTGTTTGTTGTGCATTCTGCTTTATTTTGGTAGTCAGTTTCCTGTCTTGTCCTGTCTTGTATAGTCTAGCTTTACTTTGTTTGTCTGATTGTCCAGCCCTGCCCTAACGTGATTCACCTGTTGTCTCATCTGATCCCAATTACCTCGTTACCTCATGTATTTAACCCCAGTGTTTCCTTTGCCTCTTGTTAGATCCTTTTGTTCTCCAGCGTGTCGTCACCTCTTCCCCGTTCCAGCTCTAGTAAGACTTCCCCGTGATATTTTTGCCTGTTTACCTTCCCCTGTGAGTTTCCAGCCCTTGTGCTTCGGTTTTTGGTTTTTCCCTGGCTCCTTGTGTTTTTATGTTTTTGGAATCTGTTGCTGCCTTGTTTTCCCCAATAAACCCCTGTTGCCTTCCTACCTGGTACACTGCGTTTGGGTCCTCCTTCCGCCCCCACCACAACATATCTGTTGTCGTAGTTACAATGATAAACATGTTTGAGGGAACCATCTTTGTCATGGTTAACCCTCTAAAGACAAAAGATGCACCAGCACATCCAAACAATGTTTGACACAATTCCTGCTCGAGAAGCAATATTACAAAATTTAAATTTGTTACTTTTAATCACATATAACCTAAGACTTTGGTAAACTCATTTCAACTCATTAAACGCATCATAAGTTAAGACAAAACAATTGAGTTAAGGTTTGTTATCACAAGAGATTTGAGAATTTAAAAAAAGCAAACATCAATGTTTAAGCTTTGGCTGCTTATTATCTCTTCACACATTGCTCGACAAAAATGTGACTGTGACTGACTATTTAACATCCATCCATCCATCCATCTTCGACCGCTTATCCGGTATCGGGTCGCGGGGGCAGCAGCTCCAGCAGGGGACCC
>NC_048414.1:29807818-29816031 GCF_013103735.1 Etheostoma cragini
CACAGCCCTCAGGTTCATAGGGACACACAAACCTCTCCACCACGATAAGGTGATGGTTCCCCGGAGAGGGGAACCATCTATTTAACAAGACGTGAAAATGCCTTTAGACCTCAGAGGGTTAAAAAGGTGTGACAACAAGAAGTCTCCCAGTTTTTATTGATCTATCTAGCCTGACCTCCTTGCTACACAGACTTTGTTGCTCTAAAACAATGTCACGCTAATTCCTTTAGTCCTGTCTTGCTTTCTACGGCTTGGTCACTGAACTGTTGCTGTTCTTCTTAGGATGATAGTCTCCTGAGGTCACAGATGAAGCTAAATGTAATGGATACGTCTAAAACCAATTATTATAGACAAGAACGCAAAACCATTGGCTTGCATCATATTACATCACCTACACCAACAACAGTTTTCCTTGTAGATGTTGAGCCTATGTTAATGTTAAATACCCATCCTTTGTAACTTATGCAAATTTAAAGCAAAGCATTTTCCTGTAAAAAGAATACCATTTACAACTCAAAACGATGGTGGCTCACCCAGGCAATCGCGACAGAACAGCCTTATTTTACTTCCAATTGGAGAAACATGGTGCACATACAGAAACAACGAAACACAAAAAACTAACCAAAAAACACAGTGTGCATGTGCAAGTTTCTCTCTTTTTAAGTCCAGCTGTGTCTCTCTGCTTTTATTTGGCTTCTAAATTTATGAGGTTTGACTATATAACTCCTATACATGAATGCAATCCTCTACGTCAATTTACTTTTTGCAATGATGTCTTTGCTGCTGCAGCATATAGTATACAGCCATAATCAATTTGTTGACCTCATATTGACCTATGCTGAAGGTGTATTAAGGCCTGTTTGTCTACCACCCAGTTCCGTCTGACCAGAGTTTGTAATAGACTTATGACTTGTGTGTTTGATGTGTACTGTACTTTTCATGTTTGCTGTCTAGCCCTAGATCCAGGTAGGCCAACTTCAATTCAGTAAACCTCTCCATTGATTGACCTTGTTGGCTTAATTTTAGGGCAGTCCACACCAAAAACAATAACTATAATGACACTGATCTGGCAAAAGGCGAATACATAATACAATAATCCAGCAGACATTGCAAAAGCTGTGCTAAAATCAATTGTATTTGGTTGTTTGTCCATTCTCACCTCTCTACAGTGAAGGCGGTGATGGAGCAGGAGGAAACGTTGATGCCCAGATACTGTAGGTAGGTTATCCCAAGGCAGCCAGCGTGGCCAAAAATCCATGTGCCTGTCAGACTGTCGGACACATTGGGCAGCCCCGCCACCACCAGCACCGTCAGGTCGGCTATGGCCAGGCTGACTAGGTAACAGTTGGTGGGGGTTCTCATGTGGCGTGTGGTCAGGACCACAATGACCACCATGTTTCCCACGATGCCCACACTACACACCAGCATGACCAGGAACACTGACACCGTCTTGTATTCCAACGACTCAGAGATAGCATCACTGGAACTTAGAGAGATATTGGTTGGGGTGTCAATTTTGGAGCTCACATTGTCCACCATATTTGCTAGCGGCCGGCTAATGTTTTTTAATTACAGGTTATATACTTTTAATTAAAGGGATGACTCTGAAATGTTGCCATGGTTTTTCTCCCTCATTAGGACCATTAACTCCCACTTATAGCCAGTCCAGTTACAAGCATATGACATTGACTGTTGTGAAGCTTTAGCTTCACAGTTTTGATTGGGATATTACGTCAGAGCGGCTATGAATTTGCTTGTTATACGTTTTTGATCACTTAGAAGGGGAAATAAGCACTGTTTTCTTGTTTTTGATATTTCCTTCTGTTATTCCCCTTCACTTCCCTTCTCTATCTTCCTTTAAATTAATGAAGAGGAGTGAAAAGGAATACGTTGCATATGATCCCAAGACTCCCAAACACCGAGTCACCTAGAAATAGAAGATGAGTTCAATTACTTGGACAGACAGGGAATTAAATTGACAATAACCTTTGGATTGAATTTGGACTTGCATGTGTCATTGTCAAACACACATTAATACATCTACATAATTAATCTCAGTGACTCCGTCAGGTATCTCCAATTCTGGCAGAATCAGTTGGTAAATGCTGTTTGGAATAAAAAGTGCCCCAAAAACAAATGTTTGTGAAAACAAAAAGGGGAAAATTAAAGAACAAAGCATGCCGGTGGTTTAAAATGGCAATATGATGCTGTAATTACAGACAATCTGTAAGGAGAAGATCAACAGTAAATACATTTTTAATTCTCTGATCTCCGGATTCTAAACATTCTTGTGTACAAAGTTGATATTTTGTCCTAATGGTGGGAGTAAAGCTAATTTTGTGTCCAAAGGTTTCAACCTCTGGTGAGTTTGAACGTGCTTCATTGCCATCTGGCATTGCATTTTATAATTCCTTTTTGGCTAGATTGAGGTGAGTAAGTAATGGTCATCAGGTCATGGGGGAAATTGTTAGGAGTCATTTTCTCTGATCAAAGACATTTTAAATAATTGTTATCATGTAACTCTTGCCATTATATTTGGGGATACCTCGCATATACTGTGCCTCAACTTTGATTCATTATTTTCTACTTGATCTGGTGAAGACATAATAATCTGTTCATTTCTGTTGACGGCAGATAAGTAGATTAAAAATCACATCAACACAATATTGCATTTTTTAGATTGTTCTGTATGTCTGAATCTTTTAAGTGAACAATTTGTTTTTTTTATCATTTATCATAAAGATTTTTCTTTTTAGCAGCAAAGGTGTTAAGTAACATTCCACCTTCTCGTTGGTGTCTGTCAACGATGAACCCATTTAACTTCCTATCACCACCATTTATATTACATTATTCATATCCACAACAACTGTCATGGCAATGCGGCCAGTAGTAAGTAGTAACTAAGTCATTTAGTTGCACTATGCTGCCATCAATCAAACTGCATCCACTCTCCATTCTTTTACACATTCACATCCACAACCCAGTAGAGCTGATGTTATGCACATTTCTCACTTTCCATCATGTTTGACTGAGTGAGGTGCCTCAGTTTGAGGACTTCCTGCTGTACTGCAGTTTAAATACACAGATGCAAAGCATCTTTTCTACATGAGAAATAAAGAAAAAGGCAAGGGGCAACATCAATTTAAGGGGAGGTTTAGTAAGTATTTCCAGTATAAACTTTTTGAAATACTGTTTGCAATAGTCTTTAGACCCTGGCGGCAATTTATTTAACTCATTTGCTCAGATAGAGGAGCAAAAATATCCTTCTGCTATGGTTTGGGGTTTTCGCTTTGGGTACTTTTGCTCCTTTTTTAATTTTATATTTGTATCACTGCCAGACACCACCTACCAAGAGCATGGGTCTCACCAGGGTTTCTTCATAAAATGAGTTTTTCCTCGCCATTGTTGCCTTCATTCCCTGCTATTGAGGGAATTACTGTTATTGTCTTGTAAATTATAGAGTAAAGTAAAAAAAAGAGGACCATGATTTTGCGCTTTTTTAGCAGTAGTTACCGTAATTTTAAGCTGATGAAATGTATCTGTCAGTGGGGTAGAGAGGATGGCGAGGTAGTTGTGTTTTTAACAACTGTTGCCCTAATTTTACCTCCCTAAACTATGAGTCTGGGGAGGAGGGGGTGGGGGAGAGGACTTCGTCCAGTATTTTTGAATTTGGACTGCATTAACTAGTTTAAACGCTAGCTGTCAATATACCATTTTAAACCTTTGATCCTATTGAGCATTGATCACTTTGAGGGGGGGTGGGTACATGTTGTCCCCACCGGGAACTAAAATAATTGAGCAGAAGCATCCCAAGGATGTGTAGATCAGAAAGGGGGAAAGCCCCACACCCCAAAAAATTGAACCCGGATTATAAGGTTACAACATTGTTCAACACACTCATAAAGTTATTTTTAGTGTAATTGTTTTCACCACGGTTAATAACACTGGGTTAACCCATGAATACGTTCATCAGTGTTGGAATTTAAAATTGTATATGTTATATATCTTAAACATTGTGTGTGATTTGCATGATACATTCAAGCCAAAAGGTAAAAGCATTATTTCAACATAAATGAAGACATGTTGGTCATGCATTACGTTTGTTGTTATACGTATTTTGTTGTTTGTTGCATTAAGTTGTTTTGCAATACTCTGTTCTATAACATAAGATATTCCGTTATAATCCAGCTCTCCTTAATGTGTTAGAAGCAGAATTGATTGTTAGGAATTAGGGCTGGGCAAGTTAACCTGTTATTATCGTTAATAAATTAACGCCAACAATTTTCTTTTCGCACGTTAACGCAGTTTTTGTTATTTCTTTATTATTGTAAAAGTTTGTTGGTCATAGGCTTTGTAATTACTGCAAAGTTTAATTTTCTTATCACCGAAGTACTTCCAGTCTGAAATATTACTTTGACAGTTGTTACCAGTAAATCATTCAACAACACACACAGTGGTGCGAGGCTTCGGCAGACTACGTTAAATGCAGCGTGGGGGGGGGGGGGGGGGGGGGGGGGGGGGGGGGGCTAGAGATAAACAAAGGAATGAGACGCTAACAAATACCATAGCAACGTGGATAGCTACAGACTGCAGGTCCAAGGGTTGTGGAGGACATCGGTCTGGTGGAGGACATCGGTCTGAGAATCACAACCACTGCGGCAAATAAAGTCACGCAGTTAGCCCAGATAGTACGAATAGATACAAAATCTGATCGCTGCTGCGAGCCTTCTGCCTTCTGATCATGTCCCCTGCTTTGCGCACGGTCTCCACCGTTCTGTCACATTGTCTCTGCTTTACAGCGCGTTGGACAGTGTCCGTCAGTGTCTCTGCTTAACAGCACGTTGGACAGTGTCCTTGCAAAGTGCAGAAAAGTTGTGGGGCTCTAAACCCAGTCCAGCAAGGCTGTAGAGTTAGAGCAACAACAGAACAACGTGGATATAAGAAAGAGTTGCTTATTAACACGTTCCAACCAGATGGAATTCAACTCTGGACATGATAAATACATAATGCTTAAGTTGAGATGTACACTAAATATTTTATTTACTGCTACTTAATAAACAAAATGCTAGTAACTTCTTGCAGAACAAATGTTACGGCACTTTTGTTCATATGGCAGAACATAAAAAAAGACTTTCTCAATTTCTCAACCGTTTTTGAATAGCTGTCTTTATGACAAAAGGTGGGTTATGCACTAAAATGACAATCAGTGGCCATGGGACACACTGCTGAAGATCCAGGTAATTATATGCGCAGAAGTCAAACTGTTTTTACTTCATGCGCTACTGAGCAACTTTAATAGGAATGCAACGCTGTATCCAGTTGTCTTTATAATTCTATGGATTCATCAGACTTTACATTTTACATACACTGCTACATGTAGCTACATGCTATAATGTCACGGAAACATGTAATCTTGGTTACATATCTAGTTTAGAAGCCTTTTATTGGTGACATTTTCTTTTACTGTAGAAAGTGCTGCTATGCTCCGTGACTGTCATTCCCCTGGCTGCCATGACGGAATTTATCAGTTTCGCATTGTAGTCCCATTCAACCTTCTGTTGAACCATGTTAAAGCCCAAGTTGTTGATTCCTGCACAGTATGGCCATGCTGACATTGAACTGTGTGTTGGGTCTCAAAGGATCTACCTAAAAAACTTATATCAACTGTACAGTGGTCATTAGTAAACAGTGGTGTGGCATTTGGTGTAACAGGTGAAGCCCCCTAAATTTAAGCGAATAAGACAGCTTGGAGCTGCTTGGGAAATGTATTTGATTGAAAAGCTTACCTTTTGAGAGTTCAAAGAAAAATTTACAATGAAAAGATAGTGGATAGTTTACATGAAAAAATATCAAACAAATGACTTGACTGTTAAATATGAAAGGAGTGCAATGAGAATGGAAAGGCTATTTTTGATTTATGAGTTCCCAATGACTGCATACATGATATACAGTCCATATATTTTTTCTGTTATGTTGTATTTTATACTACTGTCACATTTCGTCGTTCTTGGATCTGAAATGAGCTGGAAAAAGAAAACGAATCATGAACGTGTCAAAAAGACAATCCCTTCATTTTTTCTTTCTTTCCATTTTACGTTTGTTACACTTTAAATGATTATATGGCTGTCAGCATGTCATGGTTGGAGCCGAAGCTCCAACCATGACCAACAGGACCAAACAGCAACAGGATTTTAGACACAGATATAACTGCTTGCAAACTTGTAATTTTAGTCTTACTCATTCTTACATAACAAAATAAAAATAATTTACCTTTTGAGGGTTTGCGTCATGTCATATTAATCCATAATCATCTTCAAACCTGTATCTTTCATCACAAAGTGCGTCGTGTCAGTCCACTGGTTATAGCCAAGTCGGCAGCATAGACACGCTGTTGTCTACATACTGTACAATACAGTGCTCTGCTACTACTTACTGCGCTCTGTCACACTCACACAGACAACATGAGGGAAAGAGGACTTGTGCTTTCAAAATAAAAGTGGATTTTGGAATGAGCCAGTCACATTTTCAGAATGTCTGTGTTGGGCTGAGTTTAATACTGATCAATAACTTTATACTGTAAATTCAAAGAAACAACAGAGTATAACAATATTTTTTGTATAGATGCGGTTTCGCCTCAAGCTCATCTTTGGTCAAAATGATGTAAACTATTTATTTTGACTTTGCTTCTTTGTCACTGTATGATTAAACGTTGATTGGCCTCGCTTTGCCAGATCATATGCTGCGGATAGGACGAGGGTCTGGAAACGTACTCTGGTTCAATTTCTTTATACCAATCACAATCGTCATGAGACCGCTAAGCTCCAAACTAAACCGCTGTAAAATAGTCGTGCAACAAAAAACTCCGATTGGACAGATAGTCTAGCTAGCTGTCTGGATTTACCCTGCAGAGGTCTGACGACCAGGTAACCATACTCCATATTTAAAAAACAAAAAAAAACAAAAAAAACATGAGGACAAACTAGACCAAAAACACATAAACTGTTGGTTACGTTGATACATTATGGATGTCATGTCTAGATCATACTGCCAATTATTAATGTCATGTCCAGATCATACTGATCATACTGCAGATTATTAATGTCATGTCCAGACCATACTGCATATTATTGTTGTCACGTTTGGAGAATGTCTCAGAGGCACAAAGTCATCTTTGTTTTGACGGTAGTTATCAAACTTTTAGCTTAAAGTTACAAAACAATGGCCACATTTTTATCCATCCTCTGTCCAATAATACGGTATAAATCATTAGACAAATTGGTCTTTAATACAAATGCAGAATTAAGCTTTGAAAAGGTCAATAATCTGAACTGGATTTATTGGAACCGGCAGTGTTTCTCTCTCCACTCTCCTGCATGAGAATATTCCAGTTCATTGCCCAAACTATGTTAAGAGTTAATGCTTCAAATACACAACACGTGTCAAAGTGTCTCATCTTGTTTCATTGAAAAATTCTGGCTTCTTGGTTTTTTAAAATTATTTTTGTCTCCTTTCTTGGTGTTTTTGTGGCTTTGTTTTAGAACATGTTAACCCAGACCCTAACCCCCTCTAACCCTAACCCAACATCTGGATGAGTCAACTCCAGTTTGCTTCAAACTCTGTTAAGAGTACTTGTAAAATAAACGACACATGACTCATTGTCAATTGTCTCATTTTGATTCACAAAATATTGTCATCCCAGGATTCTTGTGATTCCATCAAAAGTGTTTGGTGTTTGCATTCGAGGAGACCTAAAGAGAGAAGCCACCTGCAGTCAGTGAGCTTCAACATGATGTTGGGTTATCCTTGGTGAATATGTGAGGAGACCTAAAGAGAGAGGCCTCCTGCAGTCAGTTAGCTTCAACATGATGGTGTGTTTTCCTTGATGAACAGCGACATCTAGTGGTCCCATAGCAGGAAAGGAGGTTCACTTTCTACAGCCTTTAAAAATGAGACTTTCTTTTACAAGATAACGGACAGATTTCAATGATTCAACATTGCACTATGGATCTGATTTGTAAAACAGTGCTGTTTTATCTCCATAAGGTGATACTTAAAGGGGATGGTTTTCTTCTTCAACAGCCCCACAGTCTTCAGATGTGGACTATAGAGGCTCCTGGTGTTGTATCTGGTGTCTCCTTTTTGACGTTGTACCGGAAATATGCAAACAGTTAATTATTGTCCTTGTGAAAAGACACTGTGACAGAGAGATCTCT
>NC_048414.1:29816064-29826586 GCF_013103735.1 Etheostoma cragini
GGTTAGGGTTGGTGAGGACGGTCTGTCCTTGGCAGTGGCAGCAGCGTGACAGATGGTGATGGAAGAGGCAGGTTGAATTTCTTCAGCTTCCGCAGGAAGTACATTCTATGTCTGTGTGTCTCTATCCTGGTTGTTTCTAACAAGTCTGTCCCTTGTAGGACCAGGTCTTCACCAGTCCTGCCAGTCTAGTCTTTGTGTACCTGCTGTGCCGGATGGCGGTAGATAAGGACACATCTATGGGGCAGAAAAAGCACGCCGTCTTCCTCACCTGTCTCTACCTGAGCTACTCGTACCTGGAAAGCTCATACCTACCCACTCAAACGTTTTCTGCTGGAGGCCAGCCACAATGCATCCTGGGAGTCCAACCACAATGCATTCTGTTAGAGAGTGCTGCATCTGATCAACAGGCTGAGGGCCGACATGATGAGGATCAACGCGTAGCTGCACTTCTTCACCGAGGTGTTTCAGGATCTGGAAAAAAAGGGGGAGAAGCAAGAAAGGGAGAGGGAGAAAGTGGGAGAAAAAAAGAGGAAGAAAGTGGGAGAAAAAGAGGGGGAGAAAGAAAGTGGGGGAGAAAGAGAGGGAGAAAGTGGGAGAGAGAAAAGGGGGGATAGAGAGGGAATAAGAATAAATGAAAGAGAAACAGGAGAGAAGGAAAAAGGAGGAGAAAGAGAACAATGGAGGAAACAGCATCAGCGAAGTAAAGAGGGGACCACAGTATTTACACCACTATGTTTTGGTTTAAAAAGGAATGTCTCCTAAGTTTCCCCCTCTCATTCCCCCTGCTCCGGTGTTTTCCCCTTGCATTCCCCCTGCTCCGGTCTTTTCCCCTCTTCTAAAACTTCTATAGTTCTATAGTTCTATAGTTCTCTTCTATCCTTCTATCATTCTCTAGTTCTCTTATATCCTTCCATAGTTCTCTTCTATCCTTCTATAGTTCTCTTCTATCATTATATCATTCTATAGTTCTATAGTTCTCTTCTATCCTTCCTTAGTTCTACTGTTCTTTTCTGTCCTTCCATAGTTTTCTAGTTGTCTTCTATCCTTCCATAGTTCTCTAGTTCTCTTTTATACTTCTATAGTTCTATAGTTCTCTTCTATACTTCAATAGTTCTCTAGTTTTCTTCTATTGTTCTATAGTTATTTTCTGTGGACAACAGTCATTAAGATGTGTTACACATTGTTATTCTAATTACATCTTTGGGTAATTACATGTACTTAACTTTAAATACATTTTTGTTAACATTTTCAACGTTTGAAATAAATAGTATTTTGCAACATAGTGTGTGGCTGAAAAAAGAACAAAACTTATGTAGGATTAATAAAATACATTTCTATAACATCTAAAATTGTTAGGTAATTTAATGTAAGTATTATTAAAAACCCTTTTGAATGTTTAACTGTATAAATTCCATTAATAATTATTATGGTTATACATTTTTATGAAAACATATTGTTTAAGTGATAGTTTTTCAGTTTTGTGTAAAGCTTGTTATTTCTGTTTTGTTGTTAGCTTATTTATATATTTACCTAATATTAAATGGACACAGGTAAAAGTTAGTAGTTCTGTTTATTGATTTCATTAAATACCTAATCTAATAAATATAAGATATTTCTAAACAGCAGTTTTAAAACATGTTTTACTCACGTTCTGTAAATCGCCCTACCCCCTCTGGGCCTCCGTAGGTCTCCTTTAAATAGCCCCGCCCCTCCCGGCTCCTGTAACTTTAGAGCAGAGGAATCAGAAGACTAAACGGCCGTGCTGCAGAGCAGAATATTCTCCCTCCCTAAATTACCGTTTTTTCGGACCAAAATGAGCCTCTACCCGCTGGAACTGGGGAGATACTAACGGAGATATTTCGGTGAAAGTCTGGAGACAGAAACGGAGACGTTTCGGTGAGTTTTGTGTGTTTGTGTCAACTTCGAAGAAACTTCAAAGAAAGTGTGTTTTCACCGCCGAGTGAACGCGGACATTTCAATTAGCAGATTAACTGTTTAAGTTACCGGACAGTTACTCTACAAAGAGGAGAAAACTCTTCCTCCATGTTAACTTTACTTACAAATACTTTATTTAGCCTTTTTTATTAATAATTTAGACATTAATTTTTAAATTTAGCATGGCCTGTTCTAATTGGCTGTTGCTTTTTAAAATGTAATGTTGCAAGGTGTTTCCGGGCCTTTTTTTTTTAAATCTAATGATGCAGATGACGTTCTCCCCCCTCCTCATTGCCGTACCAGTAGAGCCGTTGAAGTCTCCCGCCAAACCTGCTCCGTCCTCCGCTTCTCTGCTCCTTCGGTACCGGTAGGTCTACCTGCTGTGTTTAACTGGAACATCCCCCTGTTAAAAATGCCCTTACACTTCTAATAAGTTATTTTTTTAAATAAGTAGCGTAAATTGTCCTTAGTTGTGTTTGTTTCTGTCTATTAGTGCATTTGTGTGTTTGTGTGGGTCTGTGTCTGTCGGTGACTGTGTGTGTGTGTGTGTGAGAGTGTGTATGTTGATGACTGTGTGTGTGTGTGTGTGTGTGTGTGTGTGTGTGAGAGAGTGCGTCTGTTGGTGACTGTGTGTTTGAGAGTGTGTATGTTGGTGACTGTGTGTGTGTGTGTGTGAGAGTTTGTGTGTCCGTCTATTGGTGACTGTGTGTGTGTGTTGGTTTGTCTGATTTTCGCTGTGTCTGTTTGTGTAGTGACTGTGTGTGTGCACGTGTCTGTGTGTGCGCGTGTGTTTCTGTGTGTTTGCTTTTTGTGTGTTAGTGTCTGTAAATAGAAGTTAATAAACTGATATATAATCTTCTGTTTACTAAAAAAGTAGTTTATATCTGATCCCTCTCTCTCTACACATTTGTATGTATGTATATATATATATATATATATATATGTGTGTGTGTGTGTATGTATATATATATATATATGTGTATATGTATGTATGTATATATATATGTGTATATGTATATATATATGTCTATTACCATCTGATTACTAAGAACATTGTAAATGTGATATCTATCAGGTCTGGTCAATTATTTTTATTACTGTAATGTAATGTTGGGGTTGCAGTAGCTCAGTCCATAGGGCGTTGGGTTGGGAACCGGAGGGTCACTGGTTCAAATCCCTGTATGGACCCAAAAAGTCGGGAGCGTGGATTGGTGGCTGGAGAGATGCCAGTTCACCTCCTGGAGCAAGGCACCGTACCCCCCCGACCGCTCAGGGCGCTGGTTCAGCTGGCAGCCCACTCACTCTGACATCTCTCCATGTATAGGTCCTGAGCATGTGTGTGTATTTCAGGCCTGTGTTTGAGTACTAACAAAAAGTGTGTACACAGAGTGTAGTGCAGTAATTTCCCCATTGGGGACTAATAAACAAATTATCTTTATTATCTTATCTTTAATGTGTCTGTGTTGTTGAATCCCACAGAAGAAGAAGAACCGTAAAGCTGTCTGATAGAAGATCAACAGACAACAGGATGGAATTCTTTAATTCTCTCATTAGGTAAAAATACATCAGCTGATAACTGATGCTGGTCATATTTCTTGTTTTTAATGAAACCATATCTGATCATGTCTCATCCTGGTTGGAATTTCAGGTAGATCTGCAAAAGTAAGAGTCATTTTTATTCTCTTTGATTGGCTGTTTTCTGAGTTAGCCGATGTGCTATCTATCTATCTATCTATCTATCTATCTATCTATCTATCTATCTATCTATCTATCTATCTATCTATCTATCTATCCTTGTATCACTCTAGGGTTGCACAATTAATCACATTTTAATCACGATTTTGGCTTCCCACGATCAAATTTGCGTTATTGAGAAATATTGTAAACGCATGATTCCATTCATAAAACGCTCCAAGGTTTTTTGCAAAGCCAATCTAGCGCTCCGTAAACCAATGTCTGATCATGAGCCAGTTGGAGTTGTTCCCCGCACCGCGCAGCTTAGTTTCTAGATGGAGACAGTCACAGAGGTGTAACGTGAGGGAAATTCCACAACAGAGAGCAATGTCTTTCTCACTCTCCCATTTTCACTCTCCCTCTCTCTCCAGGGGTCCAGACGCCAAACCATATGGTTGCATTTTGCATCCATTAAACGTGGAAAAACATTAAAGTACCATTAAAAATGGTCATCATCAAAATCAAAAAAACAATATACACATACACGTTTAAAAGTTACAGTGATTAAGAAATGAATAATTCTAATTTTAATAGGTTGTAGGGACGGTTTCAGTAGGAGAGAGTGTTGGGGGCCAATGTGCTCCTAGTGAAAAAGTTAGTCTGGAGCCCTGCTTTCTCTTTCTCACTCTCACTTTATCTCCTCTCTCCCCTCCCGTTGTCTCTCTATGTCTTTTTCTATCTCTCAATCTCACTATCTCTCTTTTCTGTTCTGTGTTACTTTAACACATATTTTGGATGTTACATCTCTCATAGCCGCCGTGCCTTCCTATCTCTGATTATCTGTCATGGCCGCCGTGCCTTACTATCTCTGATTATCTGTCATGGCCGCCGTGCCTTCCTATCTCTGATTATCTCTCACGGCCGCCGTGCCTTCTTATCTCTGATTATCTGTCATAGCCGCCGTGCCTTCCTATCTCTGATTATCTGTCATGGCCGCCGTGCCTTCCTATCTTTGATTATCTCTCATGACCGCCGTGCCTTCTTATCTCTGATTATCTCTCTGATGGCCGCCGTGCCTTCCTATCTCTGATTATCTGTCATGGCCGCCTTGCCTTCTTATCTCTGATTATCTGTCATGTCCGCCGTGCCTTCCTATCTCTGATTATCTCTCATGTCCGCTGTGCCTTCCTATCTCTGATTATCTCTCATGTCTGCTGTGCCTTCCTATCTCTGATTATCTCTCATGTTGGCCGTGCCTTCCTATCTCTGATTATCTCTGTAATGGCCGCGGTGCCTTCCTATCTCTGATTATCTCTGTAATGGCCGCCGTGCCTTCCTATCTCTGATTATCTCTGTAATGGCCGCCGTGCCTTCCTATCTCTGATTATCTCTCTCATGGCCGCCGTGCCTTCCTAGCTCAGATTTTCTCATCGCTGCCGTGCCATCATTATCTATCATCTATCTGTTCATCAGCTTGAATCAGTGTTGGTGCTGTTTTTTTTCAGGTAGATCGACTAAAAGTAAGTTCTATTTGTTGTTATTGGCCGCCGTGCCATGTCTATCTCTCTCTCTCTCTCTCTCTCAAACATTGTCTTATTTTATCCTGTGTTGTGTTTGGCCGCCGTGCCTTCCTGTTTCTGATCATGTCTCTTACATAGGGTTGGGCGGTATATCTACAGATTTAACGATTCCACATTTTGCTCTCCAATTGATTGGCTCAGAAACCTTTGATTAATAACATAATTGGCTCTTTCAGTCACATGAAAGTTTAGAATGAATCCCAGTAAACTTCGTTTGGTAATATCTCTGTCATGTGACCCAGAAAAATATATAAATATATATATATCTATATAAATATAGACAGAGTGTGTCCACTGGCTTGAGTAAGGTACAGCTCAGGGTGTTTGAAGTTGCTACGGCAACAAGTGATAGCTGCTGCTAGCATAGGTTTAGCACATGGATCTGATCAACAGTAACGTAACAAATGTTAACTACCAAGTTATTTATTATATGATAAGCAATGAAGGATGTTCACTACATTGCCATCATTTACGGAAGCATGACTAATTTAACAAAAACAATATGAGATTAAAAGCAACAAACTACATGACTCTACCACGTGAAGGTGCGTTGGTGGATGTTTGACGTTAGAAAGTGGACTTGACTAGGAAAAAAGGTGTGTGTTGACTGGAATCAAACGGGGAAAACCTGTCTTCAATCATAGTTTCAGCAGTCTTTAAAAAACCAACGTTGACATTGCTTTAATTTACAACTGAATATTAAGGCCATGTTTTAGATAGTTCTCTAAATTTAGAGTTATATTGAGTATAACAATTCTGCCGAAAATTCCTCAAATACATTGTTTGGTCCGCGCCGTCCAGCCCTACTGTCATGGCCGCTATGTCATCACAATCTATCATCTCTCTGTTCATCACCATCTATCTTCTCTCAGCTTCCATCTGTTCATCACTATCTATCGCCTCTCTGCTTCCATCTGTTCATCAGCTTGGATCAATGTTGGTGCTATGTTTTTTTCAGGTAGATCTACTAAAAGTAAGTGCCGTTATTTAAGTATTTGTTATTTTCCACTGTGCTCTCTCTCTCTCTCTCTAGGCTGATGTGTGTTACATTAACACACATCTACTACTAGAAGCTACAGTTCTCTTTCTTCTAAAACATGATACCTTTTTCTTCTGTGTTTTGTTTGTGGCCGCTGTGCCTTCCTGTCTTTGATCATCTCTCTCATGACCGCTGTGTCATCATTACTATCATCTATCTGTTCATCTGCTTTGATCAATGTGGGTGCAATAATTTATTTTTGAGGTAGATCTACTAAAAGTGCCATTTTTGTTGTATTTAAGCATTTGTGTTCCTCGCTGCCGTGCTGACACTATCATGGCCACCGTGACACATGTATCGCTCCGTCTTTCATGGCTGCTTTTTTTAGTTTTAATGGACAATGTATGTGTATTTCATTATCTAAGGTGCTACGGCATGTGACTGATGGTCTTTTTTTGATTTAGTTTAGATGTTCCAAATTGTAATTATAGAAGTTATTATTGTTCTGACTGTCGTGCTTATGTTATGCTTTTTGTTGGTATTTGTCCCTTTATGTGTTCATAATAACACAAATTGGTTAGGGTTAAGGGATAAAGTTGGATGTGCATAGGGGTACCGGTAGCTGTTCAGTGTGCCAACAGGACATTCCTAGATATTATATTTTACATTAACACATCTTTTGGATGTTACATCTCTGCATTGCACACTCTTTCTACTGCAGACTGAAAGCTTTCACTCATTTCTGCACAAGCTAGTCCTTCTTTTGTCTCACTTTCTTCTCCTTGTGGCTTGCGTACCCGCTCGCGGTGTGAGCTGCGTGTTCACGCTATTCTCCGACATGCACTCACAGTCACACCTGATAGACGACCTTTAGGACAAAACTAAAGTAACAAGCCACTTTTCTAAAATGTAAGTAGAAAGTACTAATATTCTTGTTGAAATGTAAGGAGTAAAAGTAAAGTCACCAACAAATGTTTTAGCACCATGGACAGTCCCCCACGTGTTTTGGTTAGATGGCTGTTTTCAGAGCCATTGACAGCCCCCCCCATGTTTTAGTAGTTGCTTTAAACCTGATCACGGGCTAGGCTCTGTTTCAGCACCAAGGATAGCCCCGCCCCCTTTGTTTTTAGTAATGGAATGTGTTAAAATCAAAGAATATGTTTTAGAGTGGCTGACTTTCTAGGCTGTTTCAGCACCATGGACAACCCCCCTGTGTTTTAGTGGCAAATGTTTAAGCACCATGGACAGCCCCCCCCCCCCCTTTGTTAGATGGCTGTTTTCAGAGCCATTGACAGCCCCCCCCCATGTTTTAGTAGCTGCTTTAGACCTGGTCACGGTCTAGGCTCTGTTTCAGCACCAAGGACAGCCCCCGCTTTGTTTTCAGTAATGCAATGTGTTAAAATCACAGAATATGTTTTAGAGAGGCTGACTGTCTACGTTGTTTCAGCACCATGGACAATCCCCCTGTGTTTTAGTGGCAAATGTTTCAGCACCATGGACAGCCCCCCCTTTGTTTTAGTTAAATGTCTGTTTTCAGAGCCATTGACAGCCCCCTCAATATTTTAGTATTTGCTGTAGACCTGGTCACTGTCTAGGCTCTGTTTCAGCACCAAGGACAGCCCCCTTTTGTTTTTAGTAATGGAATATGTTAAAATCCAATAATGTTTTAGAGTGGCTGACTTTCTAAGCTGTTTCAGCACCATGGAAACCCCCCCCCCCTGTGTTTTACTGGAAAGTTTTAGAACCATGGACAGTTCCTCTTGTATTTAAGCACCATGGACAGCTCTCCCTGTGTTATATCCCCATGGACATTTCCCCCTGTGTTTTAGCACCTTGGACAGTTCTCACTGTGTTTTTATCAACATGGACAGCCCCCATGTCTTTTAGTGTCATCTGGTTTAAAGGACAGTTTTCCCTGTTTTAGTTTAACAATCTTAGCACCATTCCTAGTTCCCGCTGTGTTAAACCACTATTGACAGTTCTCCCTGTAATTTAGCTTAAATATTTTAGCATCATGGACACTTCCCACAGTTTTAGCACTATGGATAGTTCTCCTTGTGTTCAGTACCATGGACAGCTCCCCCCTATTATTTATTGCCAACTGTTTTACGACCTTGGACATTTCCCTGTCTTTTAGCATCATGGCTACTTCCCCCTGTTATTTAGTGTTAAGTGTTACAGGTCCATGGACATTTCTTCCTGCCTTCTAGTTTTAAGTGTTTTATCACCATTGACAGTTCTCCCTTTGTTTTAGGACCATAGACAGTTCCCCCTGTTTAAGCACCATGGGCAGTCCCCCGTCTGTTTTAGCAACATGGATAGTTGTCTCTGTTTTGTTTAAATATTTTAGCACCACTGACAGCTCTCCCTTTCCTTTATTTTCAAGTGTTTTATCACCATGGACAATTCCTCCTGTGTCCAAACACCATGGAAAGATTCACCATTCTTTTAGTGTGAAGTGACTTAGCACCATGGACAGCTCCCCCTGTGTTTTAGTACCATGCACATTTCCCCTGGTTTTCATCACCATGGACAGTTCCCTGGCTTTTAATGCAAATATGTTTTAGTAACATTGACAGTTCCCCATGTGTTTCAGCATGATGGACAGTCCCCCCTATGTTTAAGCCCCATAAAGAGTTGCCCCTTGTCTTTTAGCAGCATTGACATTCCCCCCCTGTTTTAGCACCATGGACAGTCCCATCTGTGTTTAAGCATCATAAACAGCTGCCCCTTGTCTTTTAGCACCATTTACAGTCCCCCCCTGTTTCAGCACCATGGCCAGTCCCCCCTGTCTTTTAGCACTATGGACAGTCCCTTCTGTGTTTTCAGCACCTTCTACAGTTCTCTCTGTCTTTTAGCATCATGGACAGTCCCTCTGGTGTTTAAACATCAGAAACAGTTGCCCCTTGTCTTTTAGCACCATTTACAGTCCTCCCTGTTTAGCATCAATGACCATTGTCTTTTATTGTAAAGTTGTTTAGCAACATGGGCAGTTTCCCCTGTGTTTTAGCACCATGGACAGTCCCCCCTTGTTTTATTGTCAAGTGTTTTAGCACCATTGACAGTTCCTCTTTTGTTTCATCACCATGGACAGTACCTTCTGTATATTAAAGTAAAGTGACTTAGCACCATGGACAGTTAACCCTGTTTAAGCACCGTGGACAGTCCCCCCTGTTTTAGCACTATTGAAAGTTTCCCCTCTTTTAGTGTCAATTGGCTTAGCACCATGGACAGCTCCCCCTGTGTTTTAGTACCATGCACATTTCCCCTGTGTTTCATCACCATGGACAGTTCTTTCTGTCTTTTAATGTAAAGTGGCTTAGCACGATGGACAGTCCCCCCTATGTTTAAGCACCATAAAGAGTTGCCCCTTGTCTTTTAGCACCATTTACAGTATCCCCCCTGTTTTAGCACCATGGACAGTCCCATCTGTGTTTAAGCATCTTAAACAGTTGCCCCTTGTCTTTTAGCACCATTTACAGTCCTCCCTGTTTAGCACCAATAACAGTTACCCTGTCTTTTAGTGTCAACTTGTTTAGTAAAATGGGCAGATTCCCTGTTTTTTTAGCACCATGGACAGTCCCCCCCTTGTTTTATTGTCAAGTGTTTTAGCACCATTGACAGTTCCTCTTTTGTTTCATCACCATGGGCAGTTCCCTCTGTCTATTAATGTAAAGTGGCTTAGTGCCATAGACAGTTAACCCTGTTTAAGCACCATGGACAGTCCCCTCTGTGTTTTAGCGCCTTGGACAGCTCCCCTTGTCTTTTAGCACCATGGACAGTCACCCCTGTTTTAGCACTATTGACAGTTCCCCCTCTTTTAGTGTCAAGTTGTTTAGCAACAGGGACAGTTTTCTGTGTTTTTCAGCACCATGGAAAATTCCCTGTTTTTCAGCACCATGTACAGTGCCCCCCCCCTTGTTTTATTGTTAAATGTTTTAGCACCATGGACAATTCAAACATTCTTTTATTGTCAAGTGCCTAGCACCATGGACAGTTCCCCATATCTTTTAGCACCATGGTCAGCTCCCCGTCTTTCAGCACAATGGACACTTGTCTTGAAACACTCGCCCACAAGTAAAAAACTCACCTCTGATTCATAGTTTAATCATTTTTGAACCACAGAAGCGATTGACTTACCTTGTGTTGCGTTTAAATTCTGACGAGGTCGCATTTACGGAGGTCTTTTCTGGGTCTTCCTAGCCTCTACAGGGGATTTTCTATTGAGCCTAGAACCTCCAGCCTCTTTAAGCTTTAAATCCACTCCGTTATTTCAAAGATTGATCTACTTTATGTCCATAATTCATCGCGTTTTGGCTCATTTCTGCCGCTAGCTCGCTCCTCTGGGTCTGCT
>NC_048414.1:29826686-29828258 GCF_013103735.1 Etheostoma cragini
CCTAACCACAGTGCTGAAAAAAAATTAAACTAAAAGCAAGGAGAGCTGTCCATGGTGCTAAAACACTTTCAACGAAACCACATAGGAAACTGTCCATGGTGCTAAACTATTTAACCTTAATCAAAAGTTGGAACTGCCTATGATGTTCAAACATTTTCAATTAAAAATTAAGTTAGAGCTGTCCATGGTGCTAATGTGCTTTTGACTAAAAGACAGGGCAGACTGTCCAAGGTGCTAAAACAAAGCAAGAACTGTGCAGGGTGCTAAAACACTTGACGTTAAGTTACAGTATGAAACATCCATGATCATAAAACACTTGACAATAATTATCAGGAGGAACTGACCATGGTGATATAACACAGGGGGAACGATCTATTGTGCTAAACCATTTGACACTAAAACAGAAGGAACTATACATGGTGCTTAAACAGCCGGGCAGGAGATAGCAATGGTGCTATAATATTTCAAAATAAAACACAAAGGAAACTGTCCATGTTATAAAAAAGAGGGGACCCGTCCATGGCGTCCAAGCCACTTGAAACTTAAGGACAGGGAGGGCTGTCCAAGGTGCTAAAACACAATGGGGAACTGTCCATGTTGCTAAACCACTTGACACGTAAACACAGGGGGAACAGTCCATGGTACTAAAACACAGGAGAACTGTCAATGGTGCTAAACACAGGAGAACTGTCCATGGTGCTAAAACACAGGAGAACTGTCCATGGTGCTAAACATAGTGTTGGGTTTTAACCATGTGAATGCTGGATAATGAGTATTAGCCGCTTCAGGGCTCATATCAGAGAGCACAAGTCACCAGATGGAGCTAAACTTTTTAATTGGTGGAGCGTAGACAGGCAGTCACAAGTTGTACATTGTTGCTTGAATAATGAATGAATGACTGACTGGAATGAATGAATGAATGTTAAATGAAGTTTCTGAAATAAATTCAAAAAAATGTACATTAGCGCCACGGCTGATTTACCTTTTATTATCTAGCAAAATAGGGTATTATTAATCTAATCAAACTAAAATACTGACAAAAGATATACAACTATCACAATGTGCAAATAAAATGAATATCCTATCTTGCACAGCACCAAAAACGAGTCACACACAAGCTAGCAACATCTATGGTAGGCAGAGGAAAAATTAGCAAGCTAGCAAACACAACTAAGCTAACTGCTTCACATTACAGGGTAAAAATGGTTAACATTCGCATAATGTTTAAGACAGAAACAATTTAGTGATAGCTTAATCTGCTGTTACAATAGCTAGATATAAGTAACAACTTACATCGTCTCTGACTTCAACACATGCGACTGCCATAATAAAATAACAAAAGTGTTGCGGCGATTTCTGACGTAACGTACGTAATTAACGTAGCTTTAACTAACGTGACTTTAACTACACAGTCTCTGTAGCATGAGGAATTCACAACAGATAGGAAGAACTATCCATGATGCTAACACAGTTGACATTAAAAGACAGGGGGGGCTGTTCATGGTACTAAAACACAGGGGGAACTTTCCATGGTGATAGCCCCTTTACAATAAGAGGAAACTCCATGGTGAT
>NC_048415.1:0-2210 GCF_013103735.1 Etheostoma cragini
CTACGTCCTGCTACGTCCTGCTACGTCCTGCTGTGCCTTGTAATGCCGCACAGCGTCCTGCTATGCCATGAACTACTAAAAAGAACTGCCACAGACTACTAATTTTTTCTATTTTTGTTATTGCCACTCTTCATTCCAACCCCAACCGGTCGTCAGACACCGCCTACCAAGAGCCTGGGTCTGACCGAGGTTTCTGCCTAAAAGGAAGTTTTTCCTCGCCACTGTCGCACTGTTGCTTGCTCTGGAGGAAACTACTAGAACTGTTGGGTCCTTGTAAATTCTTGAGTGTGGTCTATCTGTATAGTGTCTTGAGATAACTCTTGTTATGAATTGATACTATAAACAAAATTGAATTGAATTCTGCCGGTATGTAAACTCGACTGGGCCACAAGAAGAAATGATTCAGTCGATACCACTAGAAGGCCAAACACGGGGGGGGACGTCTGTGAGGCTGTCTTGAATTGTTTAAGAGCAAGGGGAATAACCCCCCTGTGTCAGTGGTACAGACGGGGCACCGAGTATGACTGGCGCGCACAACGGCTTTGTGACTTCTACAGAAGTCGCTGGACAGTAAGTTGCTGACTTTTCACTGCATCCTGCACCAAGAAGACCTGTGTGCTCAAACATTTCCTCCGGAATGCACAGAGGTAATGAATGTTGTCTTCACATTCTGAGCAAATTAGTGGCGAAAGGTTTAAATCGCCGCCAGTTCCGTTGGTTACTGGACGAGCTGGGAACAGCCAGAGTGGCTGGGAATCTCCACGTCTCGTGGATATGACACCGCACCTGAACACAGCTCTTCAGGGTAAAGGACCCACAGCCCTGTGAGTCCTTCACCCTGAAGAGCTGTGGAGGTTTTGCCATTCGAGCCAAGTTGACAGTGCTAGCCCTATTTTACTAAACAGTTAACCCAACGTTTTTTGTTTTTTTTTCTGGAGTTAAAAATGTTTTGTTGCATGCAGAAATTATATTTTATTTTCTCTGCAGTCGTTCATTGATTTCATAAATGTAACACAGTATAGTTTGTTTATAAATAGCACAAAGGCACAAAAAAAAAACTTTACATACAGTGATATTTCATTTAAAATTTCAAAAGGGTTTTGTGGCTCCCAGTGCTTTCTTTACTGTGTGAAACGGGTCCAAATGGCTCTTTGAGTGGTAAAGGTTGCCGACCCCTGAATTAACCTAAAAGGGGAACTTTACATGATGCTGAAAACACAGTAGGGACTGTTCATGGGGCTAAAACATTTAAACTAATATACAGGGAGAGCTGTCCAAGGTGCTAAAACACTTACAATAAAACACATTTGAACTGTACATGGTGCTAAAAACACAGAAGGGACTGTCCGTGGTGCTAAAACACAGGGAGAACTGTCCGTGGTGCTAAAACACAGGGAGAACTGTCCATGGTGCTAAAACACAGGGAGAACTGTCCATGGTGCTAAAACACAGGGAGAGCTGTCCATGTTGCCAAGCAACTTGACACTGAAAGACAGGTGCAACTGTCCATGGTGCTTAAACATAGTGGGAACTGTCCAAGGTGCTAAACAACTTGACACCTCAAAAAAAGACCATCATAGCACCTTAGCTAATGATATGCGCATTCATTTTCCATTAAAAATAAAAAAGCGCCCATGAAAGACAGAGTGATACATGTGTCATGGTGGCCATGATAGTGTCGGCACGCCAGCCAAGAACACAAATACTTAAAGACAACAAAATGGCACTTTCTTTTAGTAGATCCACCTCAAAAATAAATGATTGCACCCACATTAATCCATCCACATTGATCAAAGCTGATGAACAGATAGATGATAGTAATGATGACCCAGCGGCCATGAGAGAGATGATCAAAGACAGGAAGGCACAGCGGCCACAAACAAAACACAGAAGAAAAAGGTATCATGTTTTCGAAGAAAGAGAACTATAGCTTCTAGTAGTAGATGTGTGTTAATGTAACACACAGCAGCCTAGAGAGAGAGAGAGGGAGAGAGAGAAAGATAGAGAGAGCACACTCAAAAATAACAAATAATTAAATAATAATGGCACTTTTAGTAGATCTACCTGGAAAAAAACACAGCACCAACATTGATCCAAGCTGATGAACAGATAGAAACAGAGAGATGATAGATGTGATGAACAGATGGAAGCAGAGAGATGATAGATGGTGATGAACAGATGGAAGCAGAGAGATGATAGATGGTGATGAA
>NC_048415.1:2310-5209 GCF_013103735.1 Etheostoma cragini
CCTAACCCTAACCCCTAACCCTAACCCTCGAGGCCAGATATACGGTCCAAATCAGAGGACTGATGACTCTCTGACAACAACGAAAACCGAAAAAAACATTATGGAAAGGATGAATACCTGGCGACGCTGTCAGCTTGGCTGCGGCGAAGAATTTATCTCTGTTTCTCCGGTTTATTCAGTCTAATCTATAATACGTAACAAAAAACGAAGAACAAATTAACAAAAGAGTATGGAGCCCAGAAAGGAAATTTAAAGATGGTGATGATTGGAGACGCTGTCAGCTCGGCTGCGGCGAAGAAAACATTTCTGCTTCTTCAATTATCCTAATCATCTCAGAAACACTTCCTAATGAAACTAAGCCTAAACTCATATCTGAGAGGCATATTGGTATGACAGTGGACATTGTGGGAGTGGTGAGCTGTCTACTGACGTGCGCCGGCCCGTGCATTACCTTTGGTCCCCTAGCGAACTGCCTAGTCAACAGACGACGCAGGGGGGATCATCGTATTAACAACCCTAACCCTAACCCCCAGACAAACGGTCCAAAGCAGATATAAATAATGTTTTACTGCAACTCTGAGGCCAGACAAACGGTCCAAAGCAGATATAAATAATCACTGCAACTCTGAGGCCAGACAAACGGTCCAAAGCAGATATAAATAATTTATCACTGCAACTCGGAGGCCAGACAAACGGTCCAAAAGCAGATAGATATAAATAATTTTTTAACGCAACTCTGAGGCCAGACAAACGGTCCAAAGCAGATAGAACTACTTACTACAAACCTGAGGCCAGGCAATGGGTCCAAAGCAGATATAGAGTCTCTGCTTATTGTATTATTCGTGTCATCTCAAAATGGTTGTTACATGCAAAAAAGCAATGCCTAAACTCAGAACTGAGAGGCAAATTGGTATGGTAGAGGACATTGTAGGAATAGTGAGCTGATTACTGACGAGCGCCGGCCCGTGCACTTGCCTTTGATCCCCTATCGAACTGCCCAGTCGTCGGACGAAGCGGGGGGGATCATCGAGAGAACTTTCTCTAACCTAACCCCCTAACCCCCCTCTAGACAGAGGGATGATATCTCTCTCTCCCTCATCCACCTCCTCTAGACAAAGGAGTGGATGTTGGTGTGTCTCTCTCTCCCCCTCTCTCCTGCATCCACCTTCTCTAGACAGAGAGGTGGGTGTGTCTCTCTTTCCCACTTCCCTAAAATGGAGATTTGGTCGAAAGGTCTCTTTCAACACCTCCTGGTAACAGAGGTTTGGTATATTGCCTCTCTGTTAGGACATCCCTCTAGGGGGATGTATGTCCTCAGGGTTAACGCTTCAGTGGTTGGAAAATGATTGACATGCTGTGGCCAGTGCATACCTTTAGTCTCCATTCAACTGCATAGTCGTCGGACGCGTGGGGAGGCTAATGGGATCCGACACACCTAACTCTCTAACCTTAAACCCTAAGCGATAACAAAGTGGAATATCCCTTTAACCTCACCACCCTTAGGCCCAACCATTTAAATATTCTTTAGTCTCTTATACCCAATACTTTAAAAAAAACAAACACGTTTTTGACAATATCTCCAGAAGGGAAGGACGTACAAACGTTTGCTTGGCACCCCAGGAAAGCCAGTAAAGGGTTTTGGGGGGGGTAGGTCTAACTGCCATACCTCTGGCACCTTCCTGTCAAAAGTTATAAGCCAAACAAAAACTGCACCCGGGTGCACTCCGGTAATAAAACCCTATCCTAGCGATAACCACGCCCCCTTACTGTGACGTCAATCAGAACGCGGAAATACATACAAACACCTTCTTAACTGCTTCCTAGCCCTAGCCCTGCCCCCCCCTACCTCCCTGCCCCTTCAACCCCCCCCCAACCCCTTACGCCCTCTGGTCCCTAACCCCTTAAAACCCTAGAGAAGACTACTAAATAAAAGGATTGGCCGTCCACAGTGATGATACAGTGTTGTAGATGCAAGGCGGTCCATGGTGCTAAAACACAAGAGGATCTGCCCATGGTGTTGAAACAATTTCAACTAAAACAAAAAGTGGAACTGTCCACGGTGCTGAAAAAATATCAACTAAAAATAGACGGAGAGCTGTCCATTGTGCTGAAATGCTTTTGACTAAAAGACGGGGACTGTCCATGGTGCTAAAATATAGGGGGACCTGTCCATGGTGCTTAAACAATTTCAACTAAACCACAAAGGGAACTGTTGATGGTGCTAAAATATTTAACCTACAACAAAAGTTGGAACTGTCTATGGAGCTGAAACATTTTCAATTAAAAACACGGAGCGCTATCCATGGTGCTAAAATGCATTTGACTAAAAGACAGCGTCCATGGTGCTTAAACAGCTGTTCATGGTATCACAACAGTTAAACCTAAAAATCGGGGGGAAACTGTGCATGGTGCTGAAACAATTTCAACTAAAACCAAGAGAGCACTGTCCATGGTGCTAAAATGCTTTCGACTAAAAGGCAGGAGGAACTGTCCATGGTGCTTGAACACAGGGGACTGTCCATTGTCAAACACTTGACACTAACAAACAGGGGGAATTGTCCAAGGAGCTTTAACACAGCAGGAACTAGCAATGGCACTAAAATAGTTTAATTAACCCAGGGGTCGGCAACCTGCGGCTCCGGAGACGCATGCGGCTCTTTGATCCCTCTGATGCGGCTCAGCTTTTATAAAATATTTAATTAAAATGTATTTATTTTAAGTTTGTACAACAAATTAAAGACATCAAGTCAGCTGTGGCCTCTTAAATTGCCTGTGATGAATCTAAAGACTAAGGTGATATTGAACAAATTGCGTTGTTCTTGACTTGGCATACAGCCCGATCCGGTTGGGGAGAGTTCTGGCCCGGCCGGGCTGGGGCTCTCTTTACCTTGTCTCTCTT
>NC_048415.1:5309-7581 GCF_013103735.1 Etheostoma cragini
TCTCTCTCTCTCTAACATTGTCTTATTTTATCCTGTGTTGTGTGTGTGTGGCCGCCGTGCCTTCCTGTTTCTGATTATCTCTCTCACATAGGGCTGGGCGGTATATCTACAGATTTAACAATTCCACTTTTTGCTCTACAATTAATTGGCTCAGAAATATTTGATTAACAACATAATTGTCTCTTTCAGTCAAACGAAAGTTTAGAATGAATCCCAGGAAACTTGTTTTGGTAATATCTCTGTCATGTTACCCAGATAAAGTAAACCGAGTGAGTCCACTGGCTTGAGTCAGGTACAGCTCAGGGTGTTTGAATGGCAACAAGTGATAGTTGCTGCAAGCATAGCTTTAGCACATGGTTCTGATCATCACTTATATAATTATGTAAATGTGTGTATTTATATATCTTTTCTAGTCTTAACGACTACTCAAAGCGCTTTTACATCATACAGGAAACATTCACCATTCACACACATTCATACACTGTGGCCGGGGCTGCCGTACAACATGCCACCTGCTCATCAGATACACACTCACACTCCAGGGGCAACTCGGGGTTCAGTGTCTTGCCCAAGGACACAGGGATTGAACCCCCAACCTTCCGATTGTCAGACAACCGCTCTACCACTGAGCCACAGCCGCCCCTAATTACAATTCGATACATCTAAACAAAACCAAAAATTACCATCAACAGTAACTTAACAAATGTTAACTAGAAAATTCCGCAGAAATTGTATCAGTGTGCCGGCTATTGGGGCACATCCGAACAGCAATAAAACTTGATAAAAAATAATAAGTGTCTTAACCCTTCAGAGATATAACTTTTTAAAACCTAATTAAGACGTTAGGACATGTGTGTGTGTCTATCTTTGTGTGTGTCTGAGAGAGAGGGAGACAGATAGATGGAGACAGACAGACATACATAGTATGGTTGCCTGGTTACTAAGGACGTGTGTGTGTCTGTCTGTGTGTGTGTGTGTGTGTGTGTTTGTGTGTGTGTGTGTGTGTCTGTGTGTGTGTGTGTGTGTGTGTGTGTCTGTTTGTGTCTGTGTGTGTGTGTGTGTCTGTGTGTCTGTGTGTGTGTGTGTGTGTGTCTGTGTGTGTGTCTCATACCCACTGCACCACCACCAAAGGATTTGTTTAGGAAGCTTTACATTGTAATATATCATGAGACAGACAGACCATGGCCATTGCCATGACAACATATAATCAGTGGCCATGTTTGTAAACACAGCTAGGAAGCCTTTGATGTTTGTGATGTCATCTCTTTTGATCTGGAATCGGTTAACGACCGCAGCTGTGAGCGGTCTCACCAGCTCTTAACATACTGAACAAGCTGTCAAACAAATGGTCATTAGACGATAAGCATACGTGATATCAATAAAATAACCTCACCGTGAGGACCAGAAGGCCTTTGTGAACGTATTGATATAAAATTCATGTGGATAAAGTTAAAAATGTGGCTCTATCAGCGAGGTAAAAAAGTGCTTTACTCTGCATTTTGCTCAGAAATGTGGACGATGTTTAACATTACAGTGAATGGAGGAAAATGTGGAACTGTTCTCATTTCCAAGGTGGCTGAGCGGAAAGTATACATCATATCACATAACTGAGCACATTGGATGAAACTAGACAAGAATACCTACGTTTTGATGTATAAATTGTCCATGACAAGTTAGAATTGTTGACGTGGGAGCAAGAGATAGAGAAAAAAAAAAGATAATTTTTTTAGTCTCCCCACTCTGTCTCCACTCTAGCTCCGAACATTCCGCCACATACACACACATTGGAAAATCTGAGACGGTCTGAAAACGGGACGATACGTCAACTGGGATTTGGGAGAAACCGTGGTTGGTATCTGAACGCCCATTTAGCCCAATAAAGGCCAAAGTCTTGTCTTCGGTTTAAACTTTTAATCATGTTTCTACGGTAAAGTATGGCGATGCAGCCCGCTCCCAAAGAGGGGGCGTTTTGAGCGATGTTGAGCGATTTCTCGAACATTTTCCCATTCAAGTCAATGAGAAAATGTTGCCGGTTTTTGGCCGATTTCGGTGAAACCGCGTGGCAAATCTCTTAGAAAAGACATAGCACACCATTCCCGATCAATACCCACATGTCGGTGTAATGTGGTGCGCGTGTTGGCAACGCTTTGGGACTAGTAGCGGGACAAAATTTGGCGGAAGATGGAGAATAAGAAATAACTAGAAAATGCATTTCCTGCAGAAAATGCGTGGGAATGCTGAATAGCTAAATTGCAAAAGCAAACCAGGTCAA
>NC_048415.1:7681-10603 GCF_013103735.1 Etheostoma cragini
TCTTTGAAGTTTCTTTGAAGTCGACACTAACACACAAAACTCACCGAAACGTCTCCGTTTCTGTCTCCAGACTTTCACTGAAATATCTCCGTTAGTATCTCCACAGCTCCAGCGGGCGGCGGCTCATTTCGGTCCGAGAACACGGTGATTCAGGGAGGGAGAATCTCCCGGTCGGAGCACGGCCGTTTCACCGTCTGACTCCGCGGGTCTGCAGTCACAGCAGCAGGGGCGGGGCTATATAAAAGAGGGCGTGGTTGTATTGAGGAGGGGCGGGGCTTTATAAAACATGTTTTAAATCATGCTATTTACAAAGATGTGATATTTATTATATTTAATGAGTTAATTTTAACAGAACTTCTAACCTTCACCTGTGTCTTTTTAATATTAAGTTAATATATTAATAAAACTTGTTTCTTTTAACAGTCACAACAAGCTTTACACAAAACAGAAAGAAATAAGTTAAATAATCTTAATTTATAATGATAACCATAATAATTACTAATGGTATTATTATAGTTAAACTTTCAAAGAGATTTCAATACTTACTTTACATTATATCATTTTAGATTTTATAAAAATGCATTTTTCATTCTAGGATGTATTTTAAATGTTATGTATTCATTATTGTGTGGCCCTTTTACCTTTTTAACTAAGCATGTATCTACCCATTTTTAATGGTATGTGTACTTTTATCCTTAAAAGGAAGTCATTCAGACAGTATTTTAGAACTTGTAAATGTTGTTTTAAATTAATTTTGTTAAATGTTTAATATATTTAAATAAAAAAAATATTTTATATTGTGACGGGTATTTTATTTATTTTTATCCCTTTATGTAACTCTTACCTTCTCTCTCTGTATTTATATATTTTATTTAATTATTTAGTGGTGTCTCGGGGAGGAGACCTTCTATTTAAGTTTTATGTCTCTGCTGTCCGTCCTGTGGTTCTTCTACCCTGCTCTGAATATTCAACCTTCTTTTATAGAACCGAACCAGGTTTTTTAAGGTTAAGTGGTTTATTCACACCAGTGGTCCCCTTGTGCCCGTGGTTTTTACCCAAACCTAGTCATATAAAATTGAAATTGGACATTTTTAAAAACGACACCCATGCGGTGCTGTCCAAAACTAGTTTCCATCCCAAACACACGTTTGCAGGATTAGTGAAAACACAACTTCCTCCAGAAGAGAAGATTTTAAAGTGGCCTCTAAGCCGCTGTTTGCAACATTAACCACTAGGGGGAACTCTGGGACTCTGTTACCAGGTTCTGAGGGGCCGATACGATTGACACACACGTGGGGTTACATATTAGTCAAAAGATTAAATAAAACATCTTCAGGAGGAAGTTTAATGTTCAAAACATTACCCAGTAAACCTTAAACATCAGAAAACCAAACAGCGAGATGTTTTACATGTCAGATTTATTATTATTGAACAATCCAACATCACAACGGAGCTGCAGTACACAGAAGACAAAGGAAAACAGGAAATATGAAGGATGTCGTACGTCAGTTAGTAAAAGCAGGAAATAAAATCTGGTTCAATTCTTTAGAAATATTAAAAGAAAGAGATAAACACGGAGTCGTTAGAAGAGCTCTGAACTATACGTTAAACCAAGAAATAACTTTATACGTGTAGAGTTCCTGTCCTCTGGACTAAGATTCATGACCGGCCGCCAACGCCACGGCAACAGATGATGTCATACAGCCTGAAAGAACCAGAGCATGCTGGGAGAAAACGTATTATATCGAAACACAACTGTTGAAAAGTGTTCGGCTCAAAAGAAGATAAGAAAAAAATCTATCAGACTCGTTCGTTACACCCCCCCCACACTTTCACCCTTATTCTCCCCCCCGTCTCCCCCCATCACCCCCTCCCATCTCTACTTGTGTCCCTTGCTGGTCTTGAAGGACACTTGCAGGACCTTGTCCCCCAGCCGGTACCCGTTGAGGCTGTGGATCGCCATGGCGGCCTCCTCGTAGTTCGTCATGGTGACGAAGCCGAAGCCTTTGCACTTGTTGGTGTTGAAGTCGCGGATGACCTTGACGTTGACGACGGCGCCGAAAGGGCCGAACATCTGCCAGAGGATGGCCTCGTCGGCGTCCTGGCCCAGGTTGTAGATGAAGATGCACCAGCCGGCCGAGGCGCTGCCCGAGACTCCGCCCCCCCCGCCCATGTGGTCCACGCTCATCGGCGAAAACCTAGACCAAGACAGGAAGTACGGCACATGAAGTGGCTTAAAGATCAACAACCTGAACGTGTTGGGTTGACTACACAGATGTCTCGTTCAGGGACTCTATTATATTTGGATAATTACTTTTTTTTTGTTATCCTTTATTTAACCAAGTAATACCCATTGAGGTTAAAAATCACTTTTGCAAGGGAGACCTGGCCAAGATAGGCATCAAAAATCATATCATTACATACGCACAAAGACACACACATGAAAACCAAATATGCACTTACAATGAAATCTCAATTAAAACATTGACATGTGAGGGAGTCCAACTCAAAGCTTCTCATTTTCAGCTTAAAAATACTCAAAGGAACCGATTTACTAAGTTTCAAGTTCATCATCTTACTTCATCATCATCATAATAATAATCATAATAAATATGAGACCATTTGATTCCCTCTCACCTGAACCTCTGCGCCTGGTGGTGCACGGGGCCTCCGAAGCGCCGTGATTGGCCGTGGTACATCTGTGACATCATTTGGGAGTTCCGGGCCTGATTGGGGTTGGCAGCAAACTTGACTGTGATTGGCTCGGAGCAACCGGGGGGCGTGTGCCCGTTGAGGTGTTTGACGGCGTCTTCGGCCTCCGACCTCTTGTCGAATCGGATGAAGGCCACGCCCCTGGACAAACCTGTCAGCCAATCAGAGCACAGGTGAGCAGGGAGGAACCGCTGCATGGGTTTGGGTTAT
>NC_048415.1:10613-12868 GCF_013103735.1 Etheostoma cragini
ACATGGATATTAATATGTAAAGATTCCAGTTTCTACCTAAAACTTCATCTTCTTACTTTCTTTTATAGGTTGGAGAGACACCTGCTAGGGTATCTGGGCTGTGATTGGTCAGTTTCCTGAGGCCTGGTATCGGGTGTATCTGGGCTGTGATTGGTCAGTTACCTGAGGCCTGGTATCGGGTGTATCTGGGCTGTGATTGGTCAGTTTCCTGAGGCCTGGTATCGGGTGTATCTGGGCTGTGATTGGTGGTATCGGGTGTATCTGGGCTGTGATTGGCCAGTACCTGAGGCCTGGTCCACTAGGACTCTGGAGTTGATGATGTGGCCGAAGCGCGTGAACATGTCCTCCAGGTCGGGCTGACTCAGCGTCCGCGGCAGCCCACTGATGTACAGGTTAGCATCTTTAATCGTGTCCGAACTCGGCCGCGCAAAGGAAACCTGCGACAGGAAACAGGAAGTGGATCAGTAGCTCGGCTGCACACGCACTCAGACACGAAGAACAAGCACTCAGCAAAATAAGAGTTACAGCCAGTGTTTAAAGAAAATCATTTAAATATCTCTTAAATATTCAATAAAACAAAAACCAAATACATTATCCAGATTTCTCCCAAATAAAATATGAACAAAAAGACAAAATAAAAGCATCAAAACAGGATCATTTGGCACTTTGTTAAAATAAAAGCATAAATGTATGAAAAGAAAAGCTGGGACTGTCTCTCTGAAGGAAAGATGAAGAGCAGAAATACCTTCTGGAGAAGAGGAACGGGAACATAACACACGTTACCTTGATAGTTTTAGACTGTAGCCTCAGGCCATTGAGCGTACTGATTGCCCTCTCTGCATCACTAGCGTTAACAAAGTTAACAAAGCCGTAACCTAAACTGTGGCCTAGAGAAACACAAAGGAAAACAACAAAATAAAGGAGAAAACTGTGTGTTACAGCCGCCACACAGAAACAAAACTCTGCACACATCGTTCTGAACAAATCCAGAAGAATCCCGACCGCTGAGGCAGAGTGACACCTCCTGTCGTTGGCTTAGTCATTGAAACACAACCGCTGGAGACAACGCTGAGTCAGATTGAGACTTCCTGTCGTTTGCTTAGTCAGAGTGAGACTTCCTGTCGTTTTCACAGACGGGAAAATAACAACCAAGTTCAGGGTCAGTGAAGCCAACGCAGAATCTACAGTAGGACAGGGTTACAAAAACTCAAATACCCTCTAAGAAACTAAGGACTACAAACAGAAGTTCTCACTCTGAGGAACTAAGGACTACAAACGGGAGCGCTCACTCTGAGGAAACATTCAGAACAGGAAGTGTAGTCGGCAGTTTTCTCGATTTGTTCAGAACGAGAAGTTCAAACATTGTTATTAAAGATTTACAGACATTTTGAAAACCTGGAAAATAAATAAAACATCAGTTGAAACATCTGGACATCATTAGATTAAAAACAAAAACAACTTCTTCTGGGGCCGGGCAATACGGGGAAGGGTTTGACTTTAATATTTTATAAAATATATCTTCATCTACTGAGGAACAGCTGATTATTATTATTAGTTACTTTTCATTTGTTAAATGTACTATAAGGTTATATAATATGTCATCTAATAACAGAAGACCGTTTTATAGTACAGACCAAAAGTATTGACCCCCCTTCTCCTCCGATGAGTTTCCTTTATCTTCTGGACTATTTCTAATGTAGATTATCACTGAAGGCATCAAAACTATGATAAACACACGAGGAATTATGGACTTAACAACAAAGTAGAAATAACTGAAAACATGTCTTATGTTCTAGTTTCTTCAAAGTACTTCAAAGCCTATTGGACGACTGGTAGAATCCATATTATGGAAAGAACCAATCATCTAAGAGAAGAGAAACGAGGTCATCATTACTTTAAGAAATTAAGGGCAGTCGGTCTGGAAAACTGGGAAAACTCTGAATGTGTCCCCAAGTGCAGTCACAAAAACCATCAAGGGCTACAACGAAACTGGCTCACATGAGGACCCCCCAGGTAAGGAAGACCAAGAGTCCCCCTTTATGGTCCAATAGCTGCTAGGAAACCACTGCTAAGGAGAGGAAACAAGGCTAGGAAACCACTGCTAAGGAGAGGAAACAAGGCCAGGAAACCACGGCTAAGGAGAGGAAACAAGCCTAGGAAACCACGGTTAAGGAGATGAAACAAGCCTAGGAAACCACGGCTAAGGAGAGGAAACAAGGCTAGGAAACCACGGCTAAGGAGAGGAAACAAGGCTA
>NC_048415.1:12968-13129 GCF_013103735.1 Etheostoma cragini
CTCTGTATATCTGTATCAGTGTCTCTGTATATCTGTATCAGTGTCTCTGTATATCTGTATCAGTGTCTCTGTATATCTTGTACCAGTGTCTCTGTATAACCGTACCAGTGTCTCTGTATATCTGTATCAGTGTCTCTGTATATCTGTAACAGTGTCTCTGT
>NC_048415.1:13252-18836 GCF_013103735.1 Etheostoma cragini
CTCTGTATATCTGTATCAGTGTCTCTGTATATCTGTAACAGTGTCTCTGTATATCTGTATCAGTGTCTCTGTATATCTTTATCAGTGTCTCTGTATATCTGTAACAGTGTCTCTGTATATCTGTATCAGTGTCTCTGTATATCTTGTATCAGTGTCTCTGAATATCTGTATCAGTGTCTCTGTATATCTGTATCAGTGTCTCTGTATATCTGTAACAGTGTCTCTGTATATCTGTATCACTGTCTCTGTATATCTGTATCAGTGTCTCTGTATATCTGTATCAGTGTCTCTGTATATCTGTATCAGTGTCTCTGTATATCTGTATCAGTGTCTCTGTATATCTGTATCAGTGTTTCTGAATATCTGTATCAGTGTCTCTGTATATCTGTATCAGTGTCTCTGTATATCTGTATCAGTGTCTCTGTATATCTGTATCAGTGTCTCTGTTTATCTGTATCAGTGTCTCTGCATATCTGTATTAGTGTCTCTAGATCAGTGTCTGTTTATCTGTATAAGTGTCTCTGTATATCTGTATCAGTGTCTCTGTATGTCTGTATCCGTGTCTCTGTATGTCTGTATCCGTGTCTCTGTATATCTGTATCAGTGTCTCTGTATGTCTGTATCAGTGTCTCTGTATATCTGTATAAGTGTCTCTGTATATCTGTATCAGTGTCTCTGTATATCTGTATCCGTGTCTCTGTATGTCTGTATCCGTGTCTCTGTATATCTGTATCAGTGTCTCTGTATGTCTGTATCAGTGTGTCTGTATATCTCTATCAGTGTGTCTGTATATCTCTATCAGTGTCTCTGTATTATATATATTATTATATATTATTATATTATATCTGTCTCTGTCCCTGTGTCTCTATGTGTCCTGTTAGGACCTGCCAGTGCTGTGTACCTGCTGCTGGACCTGCTGCTCCTCTATGAACTGAGAGTTGGCGCTCTGCAGCTGGCGGTCCAGTCGGCTGTATTTATCAGGACCGGCCTGCCAGCTCGGACCCTGAGCTCCGCGGGCGCCCAGCAGAGCCTGGACAACACACAGACACAGACAGACAGACACACACACACACACACACACACACACACACACAGAGACCCACCCACACAATGCGCGCGCACACACACACACACACACACACACACACACAGACACACACACACACACACACACACAGAGACCCATCCACACACGCACACTCACACACACACAGAGAGACACACACACACACACATCCACTTCAGTTAGCACGTAGCCACTTTAGTTAGCAGTTGACACTAACAGAATACAGCAGCAAATAAAGGGTTTTAAACCAAACACTAAGAAGAGAACATGTTTCAGGAGTAATGTGGCCTCAACGGGTTACTGCTGTTAGCATGTAGCTACCTGGGACAACGCTAACAAAGCAATGGCTAAAAAACAACTATTAGCATGTAGCTACCTGGGACAACGCTAACACAGCAATGGCTAAAAAACAACTATTTGCATGTAGCTACCTGGGACGATGCTAACACAACAATGGCTAAAAAACAACAACCTGGAGCAGGTAACCAATCATAGAAGACCAGCTTAACAGTTGAAAACTGAACGTTTTGGCTCATTATTTGAAGTTTCCAACATTATAACATTGTAAATAACACAGAAAAGCTTAAGATGTGACCTTTAATTAGAGATGAAATCAGGTTCAGGTACCTGTTTGTTATTTCTGTCAACCGAAGCAGCCGTTGGACTCGACATCTGCTCTTTCATTTCCTTAAAGAGAGACGGAGACAGTCAGTGGCCAATCAAATTGCTTAAAACCAAACCGGCCAATAGCAGATCAATAGCAGCTAAGTTGTTTAATGTTGACTGAAGACACTGTGGATGTCTGCAGAAGACGGTGCGTTCGGGGGACAGGTACCTTCACGGTGCGTTTAGGGGAAGCGTACTGTACCTTGATGTTGCGTTTAGGGGAAGCGTACCTTGACGGAGCGTTTGAGGGAAGCGTACTGTACCTTGATGTTGCGTTTAAGTGATGTTAGGGGAAATGTACCTTGATGTTGCGTTTAAGTGATGTTAGGGGAAATGTACCTTGATGTTGAATTTAAGGGATGTTAGGGGAAATGTACCTTGATGTTGAATTTAAGGGATGTTAGGGGAAATGTACCTTGATGTTGAATTTAAGGGATGTTAGGGGAAATGTACCTTGATGTTGAATTTAAGGGATGTTAGGGGAAATGTACCTTGATGTTGAATTTAAGGGATGTTAGGGGAAATGTACCTTGATGTTGAATTTAAGGGATGTTAGGGGAAATGTACCTTGATGTTGAATTTAAGGGATGTTAGGGGAAATGTACCTTGACGGTGTGTCTGGTGCTTGTGATGAAAGCTTTCCTCTTCGACAGCTCGGCTGCGTCCAGGTTAAACTTCTTCGGGTTGGACTCAACGATGCGTTCACTGACAGTTAAGGAACACGTTTATCTTTAAAGGCTCAGAGTGAAACACACGTGGCTGTGTAAATGACAATATAATGATAATATTAAGTTTAACGGTGAGGATATTTATGGTCTCGTCGAGGTCCTCCAGGTCCCACTCGATGGACCGTAAACTGTTCCTCAGCTCATTGGTCGTCCAGTCCATTTCCTCCTTGGAGGCTCCTCCCCCTTCCTGCAGCAGCTCGCTCCATCGCTGGTGGAGGCTCTGCGCCGCATTTACTGCCTTCTGCACCTCGCTGCAACACACAACCAGATATATGTATATTTATCCAGATACTAATAACTCACAGAACCAGAGATACTGGTAACTAATATTCGATAACATCTGCAGTCTTCCTGATAAACCGTCAATAATCCAACTGTAAACACATTTCAATATTTTTTCTGTGCACTTATATTTATTGATTGTTTAATTTCATAAACCATCCATGCACATGCTATATATTCTCTGCAGCCAAGTCAGACTCTTTTTTTTCTAATGTTGGTATATATTTGTTTCTGTATTTATTGTTTATTTCACATGCATGGCTAACGTGTTTATGCGCCAATCAAAGAGGGGCATTCCCGGTAGCACAGCGGTTAGCTAGCAGCTCATCTGCTGCTAATATAAAGTTTTATATGAAGTTCAACTGGTTTATGTCTCTGGGGGGAAATCAATTAGCCTTTGGCTAACAGGTCCCGCAGGCTAACAAAAGCCGTTAGTTTTAGCTCTGTTTTAACGGTGAGGACAGTTAGCATGCTGTTAGCATTAGCTCTGTTATCACGGTTAGAGGAGTTAGCATGCTGTTAGCATTAGCTCTGTTATCACGGTTAGAGGAGTTAGCATGCTGTTAGCATTAGCTCTGTTATCACGGTTAAAGGAGTTAGCCTGCTGTTATCATTAGCATGTTAGCTGACCCTTTAACGACGAAGAACGGGTCCTCCATCGACATGTTGCTGTTCCCTGCTCAGTCGGAGCGGAGCTCCATCTCTCAAACTTCCAGCTGTCCGAACTAACCGAACTTTAACGTCCGTTTCTCCGCTTTAACTCAGTCCGTTTACATCTGAAACACCGCAGCCAGACTCCGCTTTGTTTACATGCAGCGGCGGAAGTGACGTCACATATGCCCAGAACGGGTCATCACATGTATGTGGGTCATCATAACAAAACCGAGAAATTACAGTAAATAAGAACAGACTTACAAATCATTAGTGTGTGTGTGTGTGGGGGTCTGTATGCGTGTGTGTATGTGTGTGTGTTTGTTTCTGTGTGTGATTGTGTCTGTGTGTGTCTGTGTGTGTGTGTCTGTGTGTGTGCGTGTATGCGTGTGTAGACACACAACATACACATACACCATCAGGATGATCAGTTTTTAAAGGCACACCGTGCAAAACCAGCTGTTAGACTGCATGTTGTCAGCTCTCAGAGACCGCTTTATCGTTATTATTATTATTATTGTCATTATTATTATTAAGGCAGACGAGACCACAGAGGTGTCGACTCATTGTCAGCTTGTGCTGCGGTAGACCTCAAATCAACAACATTCAAGAGCTCCTTTTGGAGTTTATCGTGCTTCCAGATGCGACCGCTGACACGATCGCCACTTGAGTTAAGGAAAAGCTGAGCACCGTCCTTCCTGCAGGACAGGAGAGGAAGTGAATGGGGGGGGGGGGGCTACTACATTCACTGTTAAGTGCATCAGTTGACCCTCATCATGCAGCAGGCCACATCCCGAGAGTTTTTCTACATTTATTAGGGTTATACCTAACCCTAACCCTATAGAGGGACTCAGTTCCTTCTCTTGCTGAGGATGAGGAGTTCATGGTTAGGGTTCAGGTAAACCCTAACCCTAACCTGCACAGGGACTCAGGATATCTCAGCAGGCTCTGGTATTAAAGAAAACATTTACTGTAGAAACACATGGCTTAGGTGAATGCTTGCTAGTGTATCTGCCACCTGCTATCTCAATTCAACAAGCTTTATTGGCTGTCTCTGTCACTCACACATGCACACCGTGTTTCACACACATTTGCCATCAAAATTGTTCTCTCAATAAGAAAAAAATGGTCTTTTTAGACTGTTGGTATTGACTTGTTTGAGTTCTTTTATTAGTATGGGCACCATCAGATATACATGGGGACAATTGACCAATCTCACGCATCACACATGGCTTTCATCACGCCCATTTTTCTCCCTTTCTTTCTCTGATGAAGGCTCCTTTATGACCATTAAATTGTTAAAATAACTGTCCAAGTGTAGGCCTAACTACCAGTGTGTCACCTGTGTGGCTGTTTAAAACAAAATGTCGGGTTTTTGATTCACGTTTGATACGTGTAAAACACAAAAATTGATCATTGTGAAGGATTTAGGATCTCCAGCTAGTCACCCTCAAATGCACCAGAACGCAGGAAATCACAGCTACCAAATGAAAACGATTTTCTGGGGCAGGACCCCCAGACCCTCTGCACCAACAGCCCCACCTACAGTATTTGTCACCCTTGCTAAATGGGGATGTAGTTTGCCCTGTGGGAGGCAGAAATGTTCTGTAAGGCATCTAGTGTGCCGGAAATTAAAATAGGTGTGGTCTCGCGATACTTCCTTCAGCGTGCCGTGAGTTTGTTTCCTTTGTGTGGAGCGGAGAGGAGCTAGCACGCAGCAGTTAATGTCCCGCTATTAACGGAGGTTTGTGGCTAATTGTCGGCGCGAAGTCCCAGATATCTTTACATCAGAGTATCCAGACTGATCCTCACGGTTACAGGTAAGAACAAGATGTCTGTTAGCAGCGTTAGTCCCCGTTGTTGGTCTGTTAGCAGCTTTAGCCCCCGTTGTTGGTCTGTGTTAGCAGCGTTAGCTCCCGCTGATAGCGCCATTAGCCGCACTACTAACGTGTGGTTAACATGTGGCTATATATAGCTGATAGTTAGCTGCGTATTTAGCTGTGCATCTTCACACTATTCATCGTTTTTAACTCAAGCCAACGCTCACAGGTTCCCCTGGATCGGCAGGCCGCAGGACCCGAATCTGTTCCGGATCAGTCCCGGTCTCAGTGTCCGATCCGCGGGAAATGTCTAGAGAGGACACACATATACACAGAAAGATATAAAATATATATATATATATATATATATA
>NC_048415.1:18936-34230 GCF_013103735.1 Etheostoma cragini
GCTGCTTAGAAATTAAGTGTTAACGAGCAGTTGGACAGGTGTACCTAATAAAGTGGCCGGTGAGTGTATATATATATCGACACAGCAAGGGGCACTTGATTCCCGGGTGATTCCAGGTGTATTCCTGTTTAGTTCCTGTTTTATTCCCGGTTGACTTCCGGTTGATTCCCGAGTAATTCCTGGTTGATTCCCGGTTGATTCCCGGTTGATTCCCGGTTTATTCCCGGGTGATTCCTGGTCGATTCCTGGTTGATTCCCGGGTGATTCCTGGGTGATTCCCGGTTGTTTCCCGAGTAATTCCTGGTTGATTCCCGGTTGATTGCCGGTTGATTCCTGGTTGATTCCCGGGTGATTCCTGGTCGATTCCCGGGTGATTCCTGGTCGATTCGCGGGTGATTCCTGGGTGATTCCCGGGTGATTCCTGGTTGTTTCCCAGGTGATTCCAGGTTGATTCCTGTCCAGGTGTGTTATGTCTCTTTGTGTTTTCCCTGCAGGATGTTGGATGACTTCACTCATGAGGTGGACAACACTCAGTCTAAGATGGACACCGTCATGAAGAAACTGGCCAAAGTGTCTCACATGACCAGCGGTAAACTGTCCAGCAACAAGGGTGTAGCAGGACATAGCAGGGTGTAGCAGGGCATTGCAGGGTGCAGCAGGACATAGCAGGGTGTACAGGGTGGCCGTGGGTCCTTAAAAAGTCTTAAATCACTTTTCCTAAAAATAAGGCCTTAAAATGTACTAAATTGTCTTAAATTCAGAAATTTGATAGGTCTTAAATATGTTTGTGTCATGTCACGGCAAAAATGCAGGCAATCTGTTGTCAAATATTCTTTTCCGGTAGGCTTTGCGCTGCGTTGTCGCAGTAACATAACCCCATTTGTACATGTCCTATCCTACACTGTAGCAGGACATGGCAGGACATAGCAGGGTGTAGCAGGACATAGCAGGGTATAGCAGGACATAGTAGGGTGTAGCATGACATAGCAGGACGTAGCAGGAGATATCAGGGTATAGCAAGGCATAGCAGGGTGTAGAAAGGCATAGCAGGGTGTAGCAAGGACTAGCAGGATGTAGCAGGACATAGCAGGGTTTAGAAGGTCATAGCAGGGCGTAGCAGGACATAGCAGGGTGTAGAAGGACATAGCAAGGTGTAACAGGGCATAGCAGGATAAAGCAGGGTCAAGAAGGACATAGCACGTGTAGTAGGACATAGCAGGGTGTCGCAAGGCATAGCAGAGTGTGACAAGGCATAGCAGGATGTAGCAGGACATAGCAGGGTGTACAAGGACATAGCAGGGTGTAGAAGGACATAGCAGGGCGAAGAAGGACATAGCAGGGCGTAGCAGGGCACGGGGCGACAGCTGCAGCCATGATTTAGATGCCAGTAGCAGTTCTGGGTCCAGGGAATACCTCCCAGAGAGAGTTCTGGGTCCAGGGAATACCTCCCAGAGAGAGTTCTGGGTCCAGGGAATACCTCCCAGAGAGAGTTCTGGGTCCAGGGAATACCTCCCGGAGAGAGTTCTAGGTCCAGGGAATACCTCCCGGAGAGAGTTCAGGGTCCAGGGAATACCTCCCAGAGAGAGTTCTGGTCCAGGGAATACCTCCCAGAAAGAGTTCAGGGTCCAGGGAATACCTCGCAGAAAGAGTTCTGGGTCCAGGGAATACCTCCCAGAGAGAGTTCTGGGTCCAGGGAATACCACAAACCTGCAGTTCATCGGGTCATCTTCGTCTTCTGTCACTGTCTCACAGTTTTCCTCCAGGTGTCAGTAGTTTCTCCCGAAAAGGAGTTTGTCCTCACCACTGTAGCACTAAATGGTTGAATTACTGGAACGGGACTAAAGCCTCGGACTGTAGTTAGTTACAGACAGTAATAGTTACAGACAGTTATAGGTACAGACAGTAATAGTTACAGACAGTAATAGTTAGTTACAGACAGTTATAGGTACAGACAGTAATAGTTACAGACAGTAATAGGTACAGACAGTTATAGGTACAGACAGTAATAGTTAGTTACAGACAGTAATAATTTTCAGACAGTAATAGTTACAGACAGTAATAGTTACAGACAATAATAGTTACAGACCGTAATAGTTACAGACAGTAATAGTTACAGACAGTTATAGGTACATACAGTAATAGTTGGTTACAGACAGTAATAATTACAGACAGTAATAGTTACAGACAATAATAGTTACAGACAGTAATAGTTACAGACAGTTATAGGTACATACAGTAATAGTTAGTTACAGACAGTAATAATTACAGACAGTAATAGTTACAGACAGTAATAGTTACGGACAGTTATAGGTACAGAAAGTAATAGTTACAGACAGTTATAGGTACAGACAGTAATAGTTACAGACAGTAATAGTTAGTTACAGACAGTTATAGGTACAGACAGTAATAGTTACAGACAGTAATAGTTACAGACAGTTATAGGTACAGACAGTAATAGTTAGTTACAGACAGTAATAATTACAGACAGTAATAATTACAGACAGTAATAGTTACAGTTATAGGTACAGATAGTAATAGGTACAGACAGTAATAGGTACAGACATTATGAGTTATTTAATGACGAATGATTTGATGATAGGTAACCGCGTGTCTCTCGACAGATCGTCGTCAGTGGTGCGCTATCGGCGTGTTGCTCGCAATCCTCTTCGTTGTCCTCCTCCTCTTCTTCATCCTCTGATGCCTCCAGTCTGCAGAGAACTCGTTTTACACCTTAATCCTGTGTCTTGTGGAATATCCTGGACTATATCAGACTCTACTGGACTCTGCTGGACTCTATTGGACTCTGCTGGACTGTACTGGACTCTACTGCATTCTACTGGACTTTACTGAACTCTGCTGGGCTCTGCTGGACTCTAACAGACTTGGCAGGACTTTACTGGACATTGCAGGACTCTACTGGACTCTACCAGACTCTGCAGAACTCTACTGGATTCTGCCATACTCTACTGCACTCTACTGGACTCTGCCATACTCTACTGCACTCTACTGGACTCTGCTGGGCTCTACAGGACTCTAACAGACTCTGCAGAACTCTATCGGACTCTGCAGGACTCTACTGTACTCTGCAGGACTCTACTGGACTCTGCAGGACTTTACTGGACTCTAGAGACTGAAAGACACTTTTTTTTTGGTTCTTTAAATGTTTTTAGGTCAAAAAGGCAAAAAGCACCAAGAACACCCTGGAAGCTGCTGAAAAGGCTTCATGGTGGTTCTGGTGGGGTGAAAACATAAAAATGACCATTTACACTCAAATTCATCTCTAATTAATCTCCAGTTCATCTCTAATTAATCTCTGATTAATCTCCAGTTAATCTCTAATTCATCTCCAGTTCATCTCCAGTTCCTCTCTAATTAATCTCCAGTTCATCTCCAGTTCATCTCTAATTGATCTCCAGTTCATCTCCATTCATCTCTAATTAATCTCCAGTTCATCTCCAGTTCATCTCCAGTTCCTTTCTAATTAATCTTCAGTTCATCTCCATTCATCTCTAATTAATCTCCAGTTCATCTCCAGTTCATCTCAGGTTCCTCTCTAATTAATCTCCAGTTCATATCCATTCATCTCTAATTAATCTCCAGTTCATCTCCAGTTCCTCTCTAATTCATCTCCAGTTCATCTCCAGTTCATCTCTAATTGATCTCCAGTTCATCTCCATTCATCTCTAATTAATCTCCAGTTCATCTCCAGTTCCTCTCTAATTAATCTCTAATTCATCTCCAGTTCATCTCTGATTAATCTCCAGTTCATCTCCTGTTCATCTCTAATTAATCTCTTATTCATCTCCAGTTCCTCTCTAATTCATCTCCAGTTCATCTCCAGTATCTCTATTACATTGAGTGTAACTTCTAGTGTAAGTGTAAATCTGGTTTAATTTCAAGTTTAGTGCAATTGTGACTTCATCCTTTCCCCATTTAACTCAGTTTAATTCAGTTTAACTCGGTTTAACTCAGTTTAACTCGGTTTAACTCTAATCTTAACTACAGTGTTTCTCCAGGTTAATGTTGGTTTAATCCTAGTTTAACACCAGTATATCTCTGGTCTGGAGTTTATGAAAATAATGTAACAACACTAAACTTCCTGTTTTTGTTTACAGTTTTTGTGTTTTTTGTTTCACTGACTGAATCTATTTCTCATGTTTTATGTTTATTGCTGTATCCTTGATCGTTTTATTTACTACGTATGTTTTGTTCCTTTAAGTCTGCAGTGTATTAATAGTGAACTTTGTTAAGTGGCTCATTTCCTGCTGCAGCTTCACAATAAAAGCTTGTTTCTCTGGAAGGCTTTTATTGTGAAGTGCAGTCCTTAAGGGTAGCGAGCGAAGTAACTTTTTATATGAATTTTGGAAGTCTTGTGACAGTCGAAGCAGCCAATCAGCCCAAACCATTGGATTTTCATTACGTGTGTCGGTGAACTCTAATGTCGGTTTCCTATTCCTGTTAACAAAATAAAAGCAGTTCAGAAGTAAAAGTCATTAAAACATTAATTTCACAACATAAGTCAGTATTTTATGCATCTTTAACTTTTAACATAATATTTTGTTATTCAGCAGATTTTGACTAATGTTGGAGAAGCTTTTCTGGTTCAACTGAAACTGAAATTACAGAAATGTTCAGTGTTTCCTTTCAGAACAACACGGAACCCTGAAATAATAATAATAATAATAAGACTAATAATGATAATAATGTTAATAATAAATACTGTAATGAACACTCATGAACAGATCACTGCAATACTGCTGAAGGCGTTTTGTGTGAAGTTAAACTGTTATTATGGTTGTTATGGTTATTATACTTATGGTTCGGTTAACCCTAATCCTCGATTTATGTATGAAACATTATTTTATTTCTATGGACTTCAGCCTCTGAGTGACGCAAAGTTGAAATGTATTTCAATAAACTGATTCAGAAAATAAAAACTGACTAATCTTTAAAAGGGTTTCTGCCCGTTTGAAATTTAGAAATTCATCAGCAGTATATAAATAATAAATATAATAATAATAACTGTTCATATGCTGCTGATAAATAAGGAAGGGGTTGAAGCTTTATTTTCATTCTAGATGTTATACTAAAATACTATAAAGTTTGGTTTGGGTTCTTTCTGGGAATTTGAGTATTAAAAGACATTTAGAGTAATTGAATTTTAATTTTTTTTATTAATCCCCAATAGGGAAATTCCAATTTACACTCTGTGTACACACTTTGTTAGTCATCACACACAGGCCTGAACTACACACACACACATGCTCAGGTCCTATACATGCACTAATGGAGAGATGTCAGAGTGAATGGGCTGCCAGCGGAACCAGCACCCTGATCGGTTTGGGGGGTACGGTGCCTTGCTCAAGAGCACCTGGCAGTGCCCAGGAGGTGAAGTGGCATCTCTCCAGCCACCAATCCACACTCCATACTTTTTGGTCCATATGGGGACTTGAACCAGTGACCCTCCGGTTGCCAAACCAACCCCCCCAAGGACTGAGCTACCGCCACCCCCAATGTTTTATGATTATGTAATATGTGTAATGTAATATATAAACAGTATTTTCTAAGATTATATTAGTATTTTACTTACCACATTGTCAATGATGCTCCCGGGGTCATAGAGTGTTTTGGTTCTTACATCGGAAGCCCTCACCCGGTGACTCAGCTGGGGGTGATCAGGCCCTGACTTGTGTTCAGGTAGTGCACTACACCCCCCCACCAGAACCACCATGAAGCCTTTTCAGCAGCTTCCAGGGTGTTCTTGATGCTTTTTGCCTGTGCTTAAGAGTCCCAGGACCCAGTGTAGAGACTTCCCTGCGAAGCCCCTGCAGCCCACTTCAACACCCTACAGATCAGCGTACTTGCCCCTCTTCCTTTCCTGGGCTTCCTCTACTTGATCTTCCCAGGTGACTGTTAGTTCAAGTAGCACCATCTGCTTGCTTGCTGCGGATATAAAGACCATGTCCGGTCAAAGTTATGTAACTTCAATGGTATTCGGGAGTCTCAGTTGTCTCCCTAGGTCCACTAGGAAATCCCAGTCTCTTGTTGTTGCAGGCAGGCCCCCTTGGGTTTTTCTGGGGGGCTTAGGCTTCTCCCCTGCTTGTACAAAAGCATTGCAGACTTGGTTGGATGAGGCTGCTTCTCTGATGTTAATGCCGGTGAAGATGGTGTCTGCTACTCCCTTCAGGACATGGTGCCAATGATAACCCTAACCCATCTCCCCGGGCCTTTGAGCAGCAGCTCATGGTCCCCTTTTCTGGCAGGGTTGGCAAGCAGGTGAGTCCACCAGGCTCCAGGTGAACAGGTTGCCACTGCTAGGGAGGACCTCGTACACTGATTGGACCAAGAACTTAAAATGGCTCCGTCTTCCAGAGTTCTGCCCAGGTTATCTTACGGCCAGCTGTATGCTCCCATCTGGTCCAGGCCCCCTGCTTGGACATGTCCACCGCTCCGCTGAAGCGAGCTTCCTCTACTACGGTTTGTACCTCCTGGATAAGTTTCCGCTTCTCCCTTCCTCTGGCTTTGCTATAGCAGATCTTAGTATTGCTACCAAGCCCAGCTCGCCCAGTAGCCACCATGCCCACCAGGGTGTTGTGCCGCAGCCTTTCCTCCGGCCATTCCACTGCATCCTGGGCGCGTCACTTCCTTCCTGTTCTGACCACTACCCCTGCTGAGGGGAGTTCTCTGGCTCAGGTGACCTTGAACTCCTGTGCCAGACTGCTAAAGGAAGCCCTAGCTTGGATCTATGGCCAAAGAAAGCGATGCTGCTCAGGCTTCCTAGCAAGACCAGCCACCTGCGCAATAATCGGCTGACCTTCCACTTAACGCCCTCCACAGTGGTAATTGGGACTTTGTAGATTAACTACTAACCCTAACCCTGGCCAGAGGAGAGGGAGGATGCCATGCTGGTAGATCCAGGCCTTAAACTTACCAGGGAGTCCTGACTTGTCCACTTCCGAGAGCAATGTGTCGAGTTCCTTGCTGGTGCCCTGCAGTGCAGCGGTGTCCTTCAAGTTGCCAGTGTAGAGCTTCCCCAGGCTCTTCACTGGCTTCTCTGATATTGATGAACTTCTGGTGTCTCCCAGCATGCGGAACTGATCAGCTAATTTTCCTTTCCTCAAGACCAAGAACATGGATTTCACAGGCTTGAAGCTCATTCTTGCCCAAGTGATGAACTGTTTGCCTTGAAGAAGCCCCCCCGCACCCAGACAGATGGTCCAAGAATGCTCTGATCGGTGGTTGATCTTGCAGCCACAATGGAAGACAGCCAAGGGGAAACTAATGTACAGACGTCTGTTCCCAAAGGCCAAAAGGGGAGGTTACACCGTCAAAGAAGTGAAGACAGCCAACAATTTCTAAGTTGATTTTTTTTTTTTTTACAAACAAAAAATAAAAATTTGCATCGTATAGGCACTAAAAATAACTTTTCACACACTACAAACAACAAATCTGAATGTGCATTTGTATAGGTGCTAAAAATGACTTTTCACACACACCAGGCTACGTCTTAGACCTGGTGTGACTGGTGTTCGAGGAGATCATCCATGACCCCCTTCCTTATCTGGAAGCAGTCCGGCAGATCCCTGTGCCCCAGGACCTGTGTGCTCAGCTCGACAGGCCTTCCACGTACGATGCTGTTGCTGAACATGTGTCACGGTTCAGTCGAGGGGGTCTGAACCCGAGACACTGCCTTGAAGCATCCAGAAACTCCCTCCGTATACGCAGCACAACACAAGAGGGGATCACTACACGGACCCTTCTCCCAAGAAAACCCCAGCACCAGCTCACCAAGTCCTGTAGGCCATGTGTCTGCATGGCCTGCAAAGGGAACAGGGTGTAGTGGACAATCACATTCTTTATCTTTTAGATTTCAGAGTAATTATGATTGTTTTGAAACTAAATAAAGTTTTTCATTTTGTTGTCTTGATAATACTGTGTTTTTGTAATAATGCTGAACCAATAATCAATGGGTATTGTTATAAAACTGCTAACAGTGGTAACAAATTGGCCAAACCTTTACATCCCTCTGAGTCTCAACTGGCCATGGTCAACTCTGTAAATGTTCATTGCATTTAGCAAAGAATATATACAGAGGCCCAGCGGATGAAGGCCAGGATGGTGAGTCACACAGGTTATCTCCTCAGGAACCTGGGTCATTCTTCTCATGACCTGTAAAAACAAACAATGAGCTTGTTGTTATTTCATAATGTTGAATGAGCAGAAAGCATAAAGTGGTTTTAGTTACCTGAGGTGTTTATTGGCAACATATATTTTCTCTCTCCTGGGGTTTATCTGGTCACAGTTTCCACAAGAACACCTGCCAAGGTAAGATGGATGCACTGTAGTTGTAACTTTACATATTACTACATGTTAAGAAGGTAATAATCTCTAAATCAGATGATCTAATCAGCAGGATAGTAGTTCCAAGATAACATTTGACCTACTGGCACAGGCGAGAGTAGTAATAATGCTTTAGATGTAGCATACAAACAGAAATGGTAGTCTCCTGTCCAGCTAAATGGACGTCCTGCTGTAAGATAACATTACTACTACGTGATAAATAATGTACGTAACTCATAATCACAATCAAAGAGACTGTCGTTGTGAGCAGCTCTATGAACTGGCCACTAACTTTCAGCCAACTGGACAATTTGACTGAAACTGCGAGGGTACCAGTAGTAAAATATTTGTATTTGGTCCTGTTGCACACCAACCAATCAGCGTGCAGCTGATTTAAATATTGATGAGCAGACCATATAAGGCAGAACACCTCTCGTTTCAAGTCAGGTCAATTTAGCAGGGTGGTATGAGGGCCAAAAGAACAGCAAAAGCAACATTTTCAACCCAACAAATGTTACATACCCTATCAGGAGACCTCAAGGAACAGCGTGAAATACTCTATACAACCATTCTATCACCCATTTAAGGGTGGGTTTGTCTTTGTTAAAAAGGGTGATTTGATCCCCGGCCCTGCAGTCCCATGTCAAAGTGTCCTTGGGCAAGACACTGAACCCTGAGTGTAAATGTGTGTGAGTGTTGATCTGATAAGCAGGTGGCACCTTGTACGACAGCCTTGCCGTCCATGTGTGAATCCGTGTGAATGGTGACTGGTTCCTGTTCTATGTAGAAGCTAAGCTTTGAGTAGTCGTTGAGTAGTCAAGACTAGAAAACGCTATAACAGGCCATTTACATTTACATCTGTAATGAAGGCGATGCGCCTACGGGCCACTTAGCACACCGAAGTGTGATTAGCCTCTCCCTTACCACACCCCTAAGTTCTGCCAGGTTCAGCTCTTGTCTGAGTTGGTTGGTTGTGGTTGGCTGATTGGAACGGGCTCATGGTTTGGAGCCTCTGGTCCACACCAGCCTTGGCTGTGTTTCTGTGCTGCATAAAGATCATTAAACTGTTGCCACAATTACACTTTGTCAGAAGCAGGCGCCACTCTGAGGGTCTACTTTATGATGTTGCTTCGGGTGGCTGGAGGCTCTGGGGACTGTGTTGTGTTTCCGGGCCTGGTTCCTCCCCCGTCTCACCAGTTGCTGTACTGAGTTTTGGCACTGTGGTGTGTTTCCGGGCCTTGTTCCTCCCCCGTCTCACCAGTTGCTGTACTGAGTTTTGGCACTGGGGTGTGTTTCCTGGCCTGGTTCCTCCCCCGTCTCACCAGGTGCTGTACTGAATTCTGGTACTGTGGTGTGTTTCCGGGCCTGATTCCTCCCCCGTCTCACCAGCTGCTGTACTGGGTTCAAGTACAATGGTGCGTTTCTGAGCCTTGTTCCTCCCCCGTCTCACCAGCTGCTGTACTGAATTCTGGTACTGTGGTGTGTTTCTGGGCCTGGTTCCTCCCCCGTCTCACCAGTACTGGGTTCTGGCTGGTTTGTGCGTACCTTGACCCATTTGCAGTCTGCGATTATTAAAAACTTGACAGGTTTTCAATCTGTATTTTAAATAAATATGATTTTAAGATACATAAACAAACCGATTACTTATAGTTTGTAATGAATCAACAGGAGACTAAACTTCAGGTCTACATTTCTTTATTTTTGTCACAAAATATAAACATAATCCAGGAGAACTGCACAGACTAAAATACTGCAGACAAAATAAATTAGATTAGGTAAATAGATTAGGTTAACGCTAACCTCAGTGTTGCTAATGTTTGAGAAGAAGACAAAGTGCAGTGTGAAAACACAAATAATAAGTTAGCCCAAGGGTCTGGGATCTGGTTGGGGTTAGACCACAAGCAGCTCAGAAGTTTCCGGCCGTGAGGTTTAAGTTTCTTTTCGGTTCACTTGGTTCTCTAAGTGTCCAGCGGATCAGGTCCTGCCGCTTTGCTCAATCAGCGTTCTGGTCCTTCTGGTTGTTTTGGTGGTCAGGTGGTTGTACTGGGTCTGTTCAGCATGGAGGCGTCCTGCGGTGCCGGAGCAGCCGGACTGTAGCAGAGGGCTTCTCGGTAAGCAGCTGGGTCACCTGGTCCAGACTCAGACAAGACACTTTCTCCCCGTTGACCTCCAGGATCTCGTCTCCCACAGCCAGCAGGCCAGCATACAACTTCTCTGTGCCGCTGTCCACCATGTCCTCCACATACACACCTGCAGGACACACGTTGGTACCCGTTAATGAGGATCCAGAATACAGAGGATCCAGAACACGGTTTGATACGTTAACCTGTCTACAGAGGATCCAGAACACGGATTGATACGGTAACCCGTCTACAGATGATCCAGAACATGGTTTAATACGTTAACCTGTCTACCAAGAATCCAGAACATGGTTTAATACGTTAACCTGTCTACTGAGGATCCAGAACACGGATTAATACGGTAACCCGTCTACAGATGATCCAGAACATGGTTTAATACGTTAACCTGTGTACAGAGAATCCAGAACACGGTTTGATACGTTAACCTGTCTACAGAGGATCCAGAACATGGATTAATACGGTGACCTGTCTACAAAGGATCCAGATTGGTTTATTGAATATATTTGAGACATTTTAAGGTTTTTCTATTCATATTTGCACTGAATCATGTTTAAGCTAACATTTGGAAACGGAAATGGATACCTCCAAATTAATAACATTGCACAAAGTGTAATAATATATGTAATGTATATAACAGTGCTCATATGCAACAGTTGTTGTCAGTAGTACTTGTACTTGTACCTCGCACTCTCCCCCAGCTGATGAGGGGTATTGTCATTAGTCAGTAGTACTGTCAGTACTTGTAGTACTGTACCTCGTCCTCTCCCCCGGCTGATGATGATGCCCAACCTGCTGCTCTCTGATTGGCTGAGCTCCAACCTGCTGCTCTCTGATTGGCTGAGCTCCAACACAATCGACCCATCAGCAGAAACCTGAAGAACTCGACTGACCGGACAAACCGAAGACGGACGACCAACGTCCTTTACATTCAGACACCGCTGCAGACAGCTGAGAGACAGAGGTTGGAGACAGACAGTTTAGAGACAGACAGGTTGGAGACAGATTGGAGACATAGAGGTTAGAGAGAGACAGGTTAGAGAGACAGACAGGCAGGTTAGAGACAGACAGGTAAGAGAGACAGGTTGGAGACAGACAGGTTAGAGAGACAGACAGACAGGTTAGAGAAAGACAGGTTGGAGACAGACAGGTTGGAGAGACAGAAAGACAGGTTGAGACAGACAGGTTAGAGAGAGAGAGACAGACAGGTTAGAGAGAGACAGGTTGGAGACTGACAGGTTGGAGACAGACAAAACGGTTTTAATGGTTACTGGTCAGCAGCTGGTCTGTAGTCAGCAGAACAATCTAGCTTCTTTTTCTTCTTCTGTTCCGACAAAAAACTCTGAACCGATGAAGACCGCCTCAGGAAGGGGGACACCTGCTGGACAGACAGGAAACACAGTCATAGAACAAGAAGAAGGGGGACACCTGATGGAAAGACAGGAAACACAGTCAGAGAAGAACAAGAATGGGGACACCTGTTGGACAGACAGGAAACAGTCAGAGAAGAAGAAGAAGGGGGACACCTGTTGGACAGACAGGAAACACAGCCAGAGAAGACAAAGAAGAAGGGGGATACCTGCTGGACAGACAGGAAACAGTCAGAGAAGAAGAAGAAGGGGGACACCTGTTGGACAGACAGGAAACACAGCCAGAGAAGAGGAAGAAGAAGGGGGACACCTGCTGGACAGACAGGAAACAGTCAGCGAAGAAGAAGAAGGGGGACACCTGCTGGACAGAAAGGAAAACAGTCACAGAAGAAGAAGATAATAAAATATAATAACTAATCTTCTCACCAAACTGAGCGACTGAACAGACGGTGTTTTCCTCAGCAGGCTGGAGGAGGAAACCGATCCAGAGGGGGCGGGGCCATACTCAAAATAGGCGGGGGAAGACTCTGGAGGGGCGGGGCCAGACTCTGAGCGACTGGGCCATGAGCAGAGGCGGTCGAGGCTGCCAGTTCGAGTCGTGCTCAGTCTGACGCTGGAGAAAAGACGACGCAGAGAAAGACGTGCTGGTTCTTCTCTGCTGACACTGAGGGATTCAGAGAAGATTCCATCAGCACCCACCTACACCCGAGGGACAACTAAATGGACAAAATTGCGTTGTCACTGGGGTGCACACTAAAACAGGAATGGTACAAAACTGTTTCTTTTCCAGACTACTGTCCAGGTACTTTGTTGTACCTTTTCCTGAGGAACATACCTCATCCTCAAAGATACAATATTGTCCCTTTTGAAGGTACAAACTAACATACAATGTTGTTCCTCTCACTTTTTTTGAAAATTTCTCTGTCTTCCGCAACTTTACTGCAACAAACATACCAGAAACATCGCAAATTTTATTGCAATTTTTTACAAAAGCTCCCACGACATCAGGCAATTTGGGCCCCAACAATCTCAGAAAAAGGCTGCGAGATCCTGGAGACTGTTGGAGTGAGAGTTAGGGCTTAGGGTTAGTATGGGATATTAATGGATTGATTAATTAATTAATGTTGTGTAACTGCTGTCTTTATAACAAAGTTTCCTTGACTGCAGCTTAGAGGCCAGTCTACATGTGACTAGAGTTTAATCCGAACTTCCTGCAGTTTGGGTTTAAACTCACCGTTCAGGATGTGAATTGTAGTCGCTGTAAACCTCTGCTCTCATTGGCTGTTTGACCTGTCCATCACTGCTGCCTGAGGGGGGTGGGGCCTGGCTCTCAGCTGTAAACCAATCACAGGTTGAGTTGTCCTTATCATACAGCTGATTCCCCTTGGAAAAGTATTAGGTTATGTTGGACACTGACCTGAATGAGACACCGGTATCACTGTTGCAAAACCACTAACCAATGGTCTTACCCTGTACCATGTACCCTGTACTCTGTACCCACCCTGGCTTTCAGTAAGCGCTTGGGAAGGGGACATCAGCCAGGGGAAGGACTGACCTTACTTTCTGCTCTAACCCTACTGCACAAAGGCAAACTGACCTCGGATGGGAAGACTCTTCAGTTAGTTTGACCCACTACACTGAAGACTTCTCAGTTAGTTTGACCCACTACCCTGAAGACTCCTCAATTAGAGTTTGACCCACTACCCTGAAGACTCCTCAGTTAGTTTGACCCACTACCCTGAAGACTTCTCAGTTAGAGTTTGACCCACTACCCTGAAGACTCCTTAGTTAGGGTTTGACCCACTACCCTTGGGAATCTAGCCTCTGTCCCCTGGCTTAGGGTTTCTAATGGGAATCTAGCCTCTGTCCCCTGAGTTAGGGTCTTTAATGGGATTCTAGCCTCTGTCTGCTGGGTTAAATGCTTCTCACCTGTTGTCTTTGAGCTCTTAGCCTTCGGATCCACACGGTTCCTCTCTGTGACCTGGTGGTCTCTGTGGGGCTTGGCTGCAGACCCTCCCTGCTCCTCCCTGCTCAAGCTCTGGTTGTGGTTTAGAGTCTGCTCTGCCTGCGCGCTGTTGAGCCTGACGCTCTGAGGAGACGAGAAGGATCTGGAGAGGGGTGTGGCCAGCTGCTGGGGGGGGTAGGGGTTGATTGGCAGGTTTGTGGCCGGCATGTTCTGATTGGTGCTCCTACTCTCGCCCCCTTCCCCACTTCGATCACAAGCTGTCACAGAGCCGATGTAGGTCTCTCTGATTGGCTCACTCCACAGGCTGAGGCGGGGCCTGTAGGGACTCCGCCCACGGTCCTCTGGGTGTGGACAGGGTTTCAGGCTGACTCTGCCTCCCAGACCCGTCCCATAAGAGTCCCACGGAGCCGTCCGTCCTCTCTGCTGTCCGTCAGAAACAGGCCTCGCCCCCTGGTGTCCATGTCCCCCTGGACCCTGCGGCCCTGTCCCCTGGTGTCCATGTGCCCCGAACCCCTGCAGCCCCGGCCCCTTGTGTACATGTGCCCCTAACCCTTGCAGCCCCGGCCCTTGGTGTCCATTTGTCCCCGGCCCCTGCAGCCCTGTCCCCTGGTGTCCGTGTGCCCCCGACCCCTGCAGCCCTGTCCCCTTGTGTCCATGTGTCCCCGGCCCCTGCAGCCCTGTCCCCTGGTGTCCATTTGTCCCCGGGCCCTGAAGCCCCGCCCTCAGCCTGCCATTGACGTAGAGGTTCAGGTCGGGTTTAGATGCAAGGACACCCATCTGTGTCCTCTGCCGCTGCCGGTCCAGGTACCGAGACTCTGCCTCGGTCTCTGTCTCATCTTCAAATCGCAGACGACGCGTCGGAGACGTCACTGGGCGTCTCCTTGACGACCCAACAGCTGATTCAGGACCCGGCAAGTCCCTGAGGAGAGAAGACACGCCTATTGACCTAAGCTGGACCACAGGATGCAGCCGGACCCCCGACCTGCATACAGACACCAGATCAGACAGACGGACAGACAGACAGACAGACAGACAGACAGACAGACAGGCTGATTTAAAGAGGTTACAAAAAGAAAAGGAGATGAATCAGCAGAGAACAATAATAACAAATGAAAGCTAATCTACAGGAGAATCTGAGTTATATAATTAATGACTGTGCCTGGGTTCCCTTTACATACACAGATCTTCACAGAGAAAGGAGGATCTGGGTCCAAAACCTGAGAAACTGCTGGGTTACAAGGCTATAGGCCAAGAGTGTGTGTGTGTGTTTGTCTGTGTGTGTGTGTGTGTGTGTGTGTGTGTGTGAGTATATGTATATGTGTGTGTTGGTGTGTGTGTGTCTGTGCGTGTCTGTCTGTCTGTGTGTGTGTGTCTGTATTTGTGTGTCTATTTGTGTGTGGGGGTGTGTGTGTGTGTGAGTGACTCACAGAGTGTGTTGCGTGTGTGTGTGTGTGTGTGTGTGTATGTGTGTGTGAGTGTA
>NC_048415.1:34330-35669 GCF_013103735.1 Etheostoma cragini
TTGGCTGCTTAGAAATTAAGTGTTAACGAGCAGTTGGACAGGTGTACCTAATAAAGTGGCCGGTGAGTGTATATAACACACATATATGTGTTTATATATTTATATAGTTTTATATATATTTTATATATTCATATATATTTATTTACATATATATTATTACATTTATATATTTCATCATATATAGTTATTTATGTATGTGTGTGTTATAAATAAAGATTATTATTATTATCATTATTAAAGAGGAAATTAAAGTGGGCGTTCACTGTTGTCTGTATGACCCGGACCCGGAAGTGACGCCTCAGCGCGCCGGCCCGTCTGTCTCCGCGTGTGTCTGGTCTTGTTGTGGTGAAGCCAGCATGGCGGCTCCTCTGGAGGTGATCGTGAGCTGCGACTCCGCAGCGCAGATGTGGAACAGCACCGTGTTCGACCTGCACAGCGGCTCCAGCCTGCTGTCGTACCGGGGCGGGAACAGCGCTGCCCGGACCCTCACCGTGCTCCGCGGGGAGTACCTGCTGTCCGCGCAGCTGGGCAAGAACTTCATCAATGTGTGGGAGATCCAGAGGAAGGTAGACCAGACCAGACCCCTTCACACCAGACCACCTTTACAAAACACTCGATTTAACCACTACACCAGTAGACCTGACCGGACCAGACAACCCTTTACAAAACACTCTGTTTAATCATTGCACCAGACCCCCTTCACAAAACACTCGATTTAATATTTGACCTCGCCTAAAAAAACACATACCCACTTCTGTAGTGAAATTATAAGACTCATTATCAACCAGTTGGCCTGCTGGTGAATTCGGCTGGAAAACATCTACCCAACTTTATTTAGAAATGATTCGTTTTAATCACAGCACTTTGATGTAAAACTAATAATTCAGATTTAGGAGGTAGGGTACTACAAGGTGTTAGAGGTACCAACGGCCACACACAGAGATACTTAATTTATCCTGAAGGAAATGAAGGTGTCCAATAGCTTACACACAACATACATACACAGACATATGACACACACACACACACACACACACACACACACACACACACATACTATAACAATGCAAAGAAAGATATCCATGGTGTTCCCTTACAGTAAAGTTAGATTGGAACATGTTTAAAGGAGCAGTGTGTAAAAAATGCAGAAAGTTGTAATGGTATCATAGTGGAAAAGAGTGTCTATATTAAATATTCAAGTACAACAGAAAATACCCCAAATCACCAGTTCTGCCAATCTGCCTTCGTGGTTGGTGCAGACTTCCTGTTTAGGTTAAAGGAGACTTGACTTCATTATTGTTGTTCTTGTTATTATATACATATAAATATATCTATAAAT
>NC_048415.1:35769-37645 GCF_013103735.1 Etheostoma cragini
GACAGAGACAGGTTAAAGACAGACAGGTTAGAGAGACAGGTTAGAGAGAGACAGACAGGTTAGCGACAGACAGGTTAGCAACAGACAGGTTAGCGACAGACAGGTTAGCGACAGACAGGTTAGCGAGACAGACAGGTTAGAGAGAGACAGACAGGTTATAGACAGACAGGTAAGAGAGAGACAGACAGGTTAGAGAGAGACAGACAGGTTAGAGAGAGACAGACAGGTTAGAGAGAGACAGACAGGTTAGAGAGAGACAGACAGGTTAGAGACAGACGGGTTAGAGAGAGACAGACAGGTCCCCAGAGGACAACTCCCAGACCTGGACACAGTAACAGAGTACTTCTACAGTGTGTATTAGTACTTTTATTGCAGTAATCTGAGTACTTCTACTGTGTGGTACTAGTACTTTTACTGCAGTAATCTGAGTATGTCTACAGTGTGGTGTTAGTACTTGTACTGCAGTAATGTGAATATTTCTACAGTGTGTATTAGTACTTGTACTGCAGAAGGGTGAGTACTTCTACAGTGTGTATTAGTACTTGTAATGCAGTAATCAGAGTACTTATACTGCAGTAATGAGAATACTTGTACTGCAGTAATGAGAGTACTTGTGATGCAGTACTGTGAGTACTTCTTCTTCTCACCTTGACGGTCTGGTCTAACGAGGCCGTGGCCACTCTTGCCTGAGTTCCCATCATGCCGCAGTGCAGGTCTGTGATTGGTAGAGAGTGACGAGACAGGACATGACGCGGCTCGGGGGTGTGACTTAAATCCAGCTGAATCACACTGAAACACACACACACACACACACACACACACACAGGAACCAAATAATGTATATTAACTTGTAATAATGTATATTAGTCTATTAAATAAAACACTAACAGTAGGGCTGCACAATTAATTGAATTTTAATCGCGATCAAGATTTTGACTTCCCACGTTCAAATTTGCGTGATCGATTGATTATTTTTTTTAAAGCGTCATTTCATAGAACGCTCCAGGTTTTTTGCAAAGCGCATCTACCGCTCTGTCAACCCGTCTGCTCATTAGCCAATCAGAGTAGTTCCTGCACCGTGCAGCTTAGTTTCTAGATGTAGACAGTCCCAGAGGACAGAGGGACGGGAGGACAACGCAACAGATAGCAGTCGGTTATATGTCGGTCTCAAGGTTTACCAGTTTACCTGAACGCAACATTTTGTCCCATCTGTTGTTTTTCAGACAACAGCAGCAAGCAGTGCTAGTAGCGTCTGTTAGCTAGTAGCGTCTGTTAGCTGTTAGCTCCTCTAGGACGCACCGGTGCTAATGTCCTCGCATCCGCTGTAATGTTGTAATATGGATATGGTTTAATTTTGCGTAGGTTAAAGTCGTAGGTTAGGTACAGAACGTAGGTTATCAGTCACATGACACAGGTCATTGAGGACGGAGGTTACCAGTCACATGACACAGGTCATTGAGGACGGAGGTTACCAGTCACATGACACAGGTCATTGAGGACGGAGGTTATCAGTCAAATGACACAGGTCATACAGGACGTAGGTTACCAGTCACATGACAAAGGTCATACAAGACGGAGGTTACCAGTCACATGACAAAGGTCATACAGGACGGAGGTTACCAGTCACATGACACAGGTCATACAGGATGTAGGTTATCAGTCACATGACACAGGTCAAACAGGACGGAGGTTACCAGTCACATGACACAGGTCATACAGGACGGAGGTTACCAGTCACATGACACAGGTCATACAGGACGGAGTTTACCAGTCACATGACACAGGTCATACAGGATGTAGGTTACCAGTCACATGACACAGGTCATACAGGACGGAGGTTACCAGTCACATGACACAGGTCATACAGGATGTAGGT
>NC_048415.1:37745-42873 GCF_013103735.1 Etheostoma cragini
TAACCTGTCTGTCTTTAACCTGTCTCTGTCTAACCTGTCTGTCTCTCTAACCTGTCTGTCTCTAACCTGTCTCTCTCTCTAACCTGTCTCCCTAACCTGTCTGTCTTTAACCTGTCTCTGTCTAACCTGTCTGTCTCTCTAACCTGTCTGTCTCTAACCTGTCTGTCTCTCTCTAACCTGTCTCCCTAACCTGTCTGTCTTTAACCTGTCTGTCTCTAACCTGTCTGTCTCTCTAACCTGTCTCACTAACCTGTGTGTCTCTAGCCTGTCTGTCTCTCTCTAACCTGTCTCACTAACCTGTTTGTCTTTAACCTGTCTGTCTGTAACCTGTCTGTCTCTCTCTAACCTGTCTGTTTCTCTCAAACCTGTCTGTCCCTCTAACCTGTCGTTCTCACTCTAACCTGTCTGTCTCTCTGTCCCCAGGTCTGGGAGTTGTCCTCTGGTGAGTTGCTGTTGTCCATCCTGTTTGATGTGGAAATCATGTCTGTGACATTTGACCCCTGCGAGTACTTCCTGTTTTGTGGAGGAAGTGACGGAAACATCTTCCAGGTGTCTCTGTGCAGCCAGGTGAGTCCTGTGTTGACTAGCAACACAATATTTATACACTGTTTATATACACAGTGGGTACGGAAAGCATTCAGACCCCTTTAAATTCTTCCCTCCATGATTCGTTGCACCCATTTTCCAAACGATCAAAAAAATAGATTTTATTTCTCTTTACTGTTAACCCAGCACCCGTGTTCTGTAAAAATCTTTAGACAGGATCGCGGAGTGGTCCACTACAAGCAAATAACCAAAAAAAACACCTTTTCCCTGCAAGGATAAATTGTCCCTTTACCCTGTCACAAAATACAGTACGGATGTGTTTGACAGGCTCCACTGTCAACACACCCAAACGCCGTGCTCCGCTAAAACAAATATGTCTATTTATTATTAGACTCAGTACGTGATGCAGAGTAAACCCTACCTCTCGTAAGCTCTTACCTTGACACAGGACTGGAGAGTCAGCTGCGAGTCACGTACGGGATGTCCAGCCACGTTGATGCTGCTCTGTCCGGACTGACGGCTCTCTAGTCCTGTGTCAAGGTAAGAGCTTACGAGAGGTAGGGTTTACTCTGCATCACGTACTGAGTGCATGTCTGTTGTATGCTGTTTGCTTTGCTGTAATCTGTGGGGAATAAAGTGACACGTTATTCTAGCAGGTACAGCCTCTGAGTGTTTGTCTGTAAAGGAGAGTGTACTTTACAGTGTGTATTGACAGAGTAAGCTGTGCCGTGGTCCGCGGGAAATAAATAGACATTTGTTTTAGCGGAGCACGGCGTTTGGGTGTGTTGACAGTGGAGCCTGTCAAACACATCCGTACTGTATTTTGTGACAGGGTAAAGGGACAATTTATCCTTGCAGGGAAAAAGTGTTTTTTGTGGTTATTTGCTTGTAGTTGACCACTCCGCGATCCTGTCTAAAGATTTTCACAAAACAATCTGTCTTCTCAGAAAAAAACGGAAATGTAGTTATTAAAAAAGCAAAACTGAAATATCACGTGGTCATAAGTATTCACATTTAACTCACACGCTGTAGATTTCTTCTGATCCTCCTCGAGATGGTTCTGATCCTCCTCGAGATGGTTCTGATCCTCCTCGAGATGGTTCTGATCCTCCTCGAGATGGTTCTGATCCTCCATGAGATGGTTCTGATGCTCCATGCGATGGTTCTGATGCTCCATGAGATGGTTCTGATCCTCCATGAGAGGGTTCTGATCCTCCATGAGATGGTTCTGCTCCTCCTTGAGATGGTTCTGCTCCTCCTTGAGATGGTTCTGCTCCTCCTTAAGATGGTTCTGCCCCCTGTAGCTCAGAGACCTGCCCCTCCGAGGTCAGAGACCTGCCCACGGAGCACAGATACCTGCCCCCTGGAGCTTAGAGACCTGCCCATTTTACTTTAAGAGACTCTAGGAACCACAAGTAACCCTACATTCTGGGAGTGTAGTGCTCTTGTAGGGTTGTAAGGTACTATGAGCTCTTTATGATAAGATGGTGCCTGACCATGAAGAGCTTTGTAGGTCAGAAGAAGGATTTTAAATCCTATTCTGGATTTTACAGGAAGCCAATGCAGAGAAGCTAAAACAGGAGAGATGTGGTCTCTTTTCCTGGTTCCTGTCAGAACACGCGCTGCCGCATTCTGGATCAGCTGAAGAGTCTTTATGGACTTTTTGGGCAGCCTGATAATAAAGAATTACAGTCAAGCCTAGAAGTAACAAATGCATGGACTAGTTTTTCTGCATCATTTTTAGACAGGACATTCCTGATTTTTGCAATATTACGTAGGTGAAAAAAGGCGATCCTTGAAATTTGCTCTATGTGGGAATGAAAGGACATTTCCTGATCAGAGATAACTCCAAGATTCCTCAAAGTGGTGCTTGAGGCCAGGGTGGTGCTGGAGGCCAGGGTGGTGCCATCCAGAGTAACTATCTCTTTGGATAATGCGTCACGGAGGTGCTTGGGTCCCAGAGCAATAACAGTCATCCAGGTTTTAATATCCTGAAGGCACATTTGAAGTTTAGCTAACTGATTAGTTTCATCCGGCTTGATTGAGAGATATAATTGAGTATCATCTGCATAACAATGAAAGTTTAGGGAGTGCTTCCTGATAATATTGCCTAAAGGAAGCGTATATAAACTGAACAGGATTGGACCGAGCACAGATCCTTGTGGGACTCCATGACTAACTTTGGCGTGCACAGAGGATTCATCGTTAACATGAACAAACTGAGATCGATCTGATAAATAAGACTTAACCTCTCCGACAGCACGGTTCCTCAACCGGTACCTGTTTTTCCACAACGTGTTTTCATTCATGAATTGCATCGTCACCAACACGGTCATGCAGAACATCATTAGAAAGCTTAAAGTCTTGTGATTCCATCAAGCCACCGCACAAAGCATAAGGTGACTTACAGCGATTATAATCACGTTATGAAGTTAAGGAACACTGCACCGTTTCTGTCTAAATCGAGCGTGCATCCCTACCTTTGTCCTTGTGTCTTTATCAACAGCGGTGAAAGATATTCATAAACGTGATTTCCTAAATCGCAAACACTCCAAGGAATTAGAATATCCAAGCCTTGTAATCCATAATTATCTGGTCCCCTCACAATCTTGTAGTTTCTGGCCAAGTTTCGACGTTCAGAAATCTAGATAGTGCATCATTTCTCGGTTTTTATCGTTTGAAGCTTTGTTCCTGTGCGGGCTAGAAATCAAGTCGACACACCATTAGATTCTCTGGCTTCTGCAGATTGCAATGAACCTGTTCCCAGCCAATAGCATCAGCCTATCAAGAGATACCCTCAAGCTAAGCCAATGATATCGCACAGTCCCCATTGGGCCCACGTGGGAAGGATTGACAGTAGATCTGACCAATTATAAGAAGAGGTCATAAAACTGGCATACCTGTGTAGCCAATAAGAAGACGAGTTGAATGGTACCAGACATGGCCAGAAAAACCTTACCCTGTGATGCCTCTAGCTGTCTCAAAGCAAAAATAAGGCCTTCTTATGGCATTTCAACATTTCATAAAATTATGATTACTTATTTCTATAAATCTATGTATGTACTTCTTTCAGACATATCTGTGAGTGATGTGGATGTGCTTTTGTCTTTCAGAAGTTTCGTATTTAGCACTTCTTTGGCTTTTTTTAGAAATAAGAAATAAGACAAACGCACAGACATATCTGTAGAAATACATTCATATAAAATCCATTTTATAAGTCATTCTTTTCTGGATTTTTTCTGTTCTAAGTTGAGACATGTGGCCAGGGTACTATTTTAGTATATAGCCCATGTGATATGCTTACATTAGTGCTTTTTATTAATTTTTCAGATGATTTACTTGGACGGAAATAGAAATTCTGTGTTCTAACCTCTGTAGCTCTGTGTCAGTAAGGCCTAGTGTCACACTGCCACTAGAAACAACAAGTTGAGAGTGTTAACTTCCCAATGAACTCAGGGTCATCCCAGAGGTCCAAAGCATGTGGAAACTGCGGCCCTTTTTTAAGGGTAATAATTTAGGCGAGAAAATCATATATTTTCAAGTGTCTCTGAAGAGGTTGAACCAACTTAGAGCCGTCCCTTTAATGACAATTAAATGTTCCAATCTCTGTAATAAGATATGATGGTCAATGGTATCAAATGCAGCACTAAGATCTTATACCACAAGTACAGAGATAAGTCCTTTGTCTGGTGCAGTTAGGAGGTCATTAGTCATTTTCACAAGTGCTGTCTCTGTGCTATGATGAACTCTGAATCCTGACTGAAAATCCTCAAATAAGCTGTTGCTATGCAGAAAGTCACATAGCTGTTTGGCCACTGCTTTCTCAAGAATCTTAGAGAGAAATGGAAGACATGTACTTTAAGTAGCCTAGTCGGGATGGGATCCAAGAGGCAGGTTGATGGTTTAGATGAAGCCTAGTCGGGATGGGATCTAAGAGGCAGGTTGATGGTTTAGATGAAGCCTAGTCGGGATGGGTTCTAAGAGGCAGGTTGATGGTTTAGATGAAGACTAGTCGGGATGGGATCCAAGAGGCAGGTTGATGGTTTAGATAAAGACTAGTCGGGATGGGGTCTAAGAGGCAGGTTGATGGTTTAGATGAAGCCTAGTAGGAATGGGGTCTAAGAGGCAGGGTGATGGTTTACATGAAGCCTAGTCGGGATAAGGTCTAAGAGGCAGGTTGATGGTTTAGATGAAGCCTAGTTGGGATGGGGTCTAAGAGGCAGGTTGATGGTTTAGATGAAGCCTAGTAGGAATGGGGTCTAAGAGGCAGGTTGATGGTTTAGATGAAGACTAGTCGGGATGGGGTCTAAGAGGCAGGTTGATGGCTTAGATGAAGAAATAATTGAATTAAATTGATAAAGATCAAGTGAAGCAAAGCAGTCTAAACATATATTTGGTTTTACAGCTGTTTCTAAGGTTCCTGGGTTTAGAGATAAGTCAGTGCCAGTTAAAGGCAGGTCTTGGTGAATTTTGCTTCTAATAGTTATAATTTTATCGTTTAAGTATCTCATAAAGTCGTTACTACTAAGAGCTCTGGGAATACTTGGCTCAGTAGAGCTGTGACCTTCCGTTAGCCTGGCTA
>NC_048415.1:42973-45119 GCF_013103735.1 Etheostoma cragini
AGAATCTAAAAGAGAGATAAACGCAGTGCTAAGGCTATCATTCTCATCGTCAACATGAATATTAAAATCCCCTACAATGAGAACTTTGTCCGTTTTTAGCACAAAGTTTGACAGAAACTCTGCAAATTCAGATAAGAATTCAGAGTGTGGACCAGGGTCTCGGTACACTATAACAAATAGAACTGGTTCAGAGTCTGGACCAGGTGCTCGGTACACTATAACAAATAGAACTGGTTCAGAGACTGGACCAGGGTCTCGGTACACTATAACAAATAGAACTGGTTGCGTTGATTTCCAACTTGAGTGTGAAAGACTAAGAACAAGACTTTAAAATGAGTTCTAATTCAGTTTAGGTTTAGAGCTGATTAGTAGACTAGAATCAAAGATGGCTGCCACTCCACCTTCTCGGCCTGTGCCTCGAGGAATGTGAATATTAATATGACTGGGGGGGGTGGATTCATTTAGACTAACATATTCTCCATCACCCAGCCAGGTCTCAGTAAGACAGAATAAATCAATATTAGAATCTGATATTAATTCATTTACTAGTCCCCCTTTAGAGAGAGATCTGATGTTTAAGAGTCCACATTTAATTCTCCTATTCTTTTGCACTATTGCACTTGTGGTTTTAATTGTTATGAGGTTTTCATGCACAGCTCCTCTACTGTCTACCTTTGATTTAAATAATTTCAATGGTCAGGGGGCAGACACCGTCACTATGGTGTTTTTACTAGGTAACTCCTGGAATAAAGGAGCAGAGAAGTGTGTTAGACTGGGACTCTGCCTCCTGGTCCTAACTCTGGATTGTCAAGAATTAGGTTCACTAATAAACTTTTCAAGATTTGCAGAAATGAGAGCTGCTCCATCCCAAGTGGGGCCCAGAGAAAACTATGGTGTCCCACATTGACTTTGCGTATGTACACACCGATTCAACATTGATATTTGTGACCTCCGTTTGGCGTAACCTGGAGTCATTAACGCAAACGTGGATAACTGTATTTACGTTCATCCTTAGCCAGCAGTTTCAGATAAGACTCAACGTCGCCCGCTATAGCCCCCGGGATGCACTTAACTATGGCTGCCGGCTTCGCTAACTTCGCGTTTCTCAAAATGGAGCTGCCAATAATCAGAGTAGGTTTCTCAGTGGGTGTGTTGCTGAGTGGGGAAAATCTGTTAGAAACGCTAACAGGCTGGTGGTGGTCCGTGGCCTTTGAATGCTTAAGAGAAGTAAGATTCTCTTGTCTGATGAGGGACCCGATGGAGGCCTCACCTCAGTGCAGAAACACATGAAGGATTCCCAGACTATGAGAAATAAGATTCTCTGGTCTGATGAGGGGCCCGACGGAGGCCTCTCCTCAGTGCAGAAACACATGAAGGACTCCCAGACCAGGAGAAATAAGATTCTTTGGTCTGATGAGACCAAGATGGAACTTTTTGGCGTTAATTCTAAGCAGTGTATGTGGAGAACACCAGGCACCGCTCATCACCTGCCCAATACAATCCCACCAGTGAACCTGGCATCATCATGCTATGGGGGAGTTTGGGGTTTCAGCTGCAGGGACAGGATGACTTGTTGCTATGGAAGGAAAAAATGAATGTGGCCAAGTACAGGGAGATCCTGGAAGAAAACCTGATCCAGAGTGCTCAGGACCTCAGAATGGGCCGAAGGGTCACCTTCCAACAAGACCCTGACCCTAAGCACACAGCTAAAATAACAGAGGAGTGGCTTGGCAAGAGCTCTGTGACCTTTCTGGACTGGCCCAGCCAGAACCCTGACCCGGAACCCTGACCTAGACCCAACCAAGTCTCTCTGGAGAGACCTGAAGATGGGTGTTCACCATCCAGGCTGGCGGACTGGAGAGGATCCCAAATCCAGGTGTGAAAAACATGTTGCATCATTCCAATGAAGACTCCTGGCTGGACAAGCTCAAAAGGGTCTGAATACTTATGACCATGTGATACTTCAGTTTTGTTTCAGTTTTACAAAGACTCCCCATCTGTCTCCAGCCTCTTAAGGGAGGGGGGGATACAAAGACATCCCGTCTGTCTCCAGCCTCTTAAGGGAGGAGGGGGGGGATACAAAGACTCCCCGTCTGTCTCCAGTCTATAAACACGTTGAGATCTGAGATCTCTGAAGCTACTCAAA
>NC_048415.1:45219-46406 GCF_013103735.1 Etheostoma cragini
TGTTAACGAGCAGTTGGACAGGTGTACCTAATAAAGTGGCCGGTGAGTGTATATATATATATATATATATATATACACGCAGGAGATACTCTCGTAGTCATAGAGAACAAGAAACCTGTTATTGTCAATAAAGTTCTGGTGTTTGAATTGCTTTTGTTTATCTGCAGAGTCTCAGTCGGGACAAATCCTTCCAGTCGGACAACGACGGGAACCAGGTCTTCAAGGGACACCGGTAAGACCCCTAGACCCAAACCCGAACCCTGACCTAAGTGACAGCGGTAAGACCGCTAGACCCGAACCCTGACCTAAGGGACAACAGTAAGACCAACAGCTGGTCAGGGATACCCCTAACCAGGAAGTGGTTTTAGGATCTGTTGAGAGCGTCTAACAGGAAGTAGATTTAGGATCTGATGAGTGGGTCGAACAGGAAGTAGATTTAGGATCTGATGAAAGGGTCTAACAGTAAGTAGATTTAGGATCTGACGTGAGTTTGTGTCTCAGGAACTTGGTGACGTGTCTGTCGGTGTCGATGGACGGGACGTTGCTTCTCTCCGGCTCGCACGATGAGACGGTTCGACTTTGGGACGTCCAGAGCAAGCAGAGCATCCGCTGCCTCGCACACAAAGGTAAGTCCCACACACAAACCCACTAATCAGGGAGGGGTCGGACCAGGAAGATCCGCCCCCCAAAAAACACCAATCAGGGAGGGGACAGAACAGGAAGCAGGAGGCCCACACCAGACACGCAAGGACAGATAAATGTTCCTATAGCGCGTTGAATATCACGCTAACGTGAGGACACATGATTAATTTTCTTATGCTAATAGATCACCTGATAGGTTACCTGCTGACAGGTTACCTGCTAATTGGTTACCTGCTAATAGATTACCTGATAGGTTACCTGCTGGCATGTTACCCGCTGACAGGTTACCCGCCGACAGGTTACCCGCCGACAGGTTACCCGCCGACAGGTTACCCGCTGACAGGTTACCTGCTAATTGGTTACCTGCTAATAGATTACCTGATAGATTACCTGCCGACAGGTTACCCACTGGCAGGTTACCTGCTAATTGGTTACCTGCTAATAGATTACCTGACAGGTTACCCGCTGACAGGTTACCCGCCGACAGGTTACCCGCTGACAGGTTACCTGCTAATTGGTTACCTGCTAATAGATTACCTGATAGA
>NC_048415.1:46506-51564 GCF_013103735.1 Etheostoma cragini
GGTTACCTGCTGACAGGTTACCTGCTAATTGGTTACCTGCTAATAGATTACCTGATAGGTTACCTGCTGACAGGTTACTCGCTGATAGGTTACCCGCTGACAGGTTACCCGCTGACAGGTTACCCGCTGACAAGTTACCCGCTGACAGGTAACCTGCTAATCGATTACCTGATAGGTTACCTGCTAATAGATTACCTGACAGGTTACCCGCTGACAGGTTACCCGCTGACAGGTTACCCGCTGACAGGTTACCCGCTGACAGGTTACCTGCTGACAGGTTACCTGTCAGGTTAGGTGGGTGATTGTATTGATCCACAAAGGTGTTTCTATTTCAATAGATGTTCCATCTTTCTGCTCTCTGCTGGTTGGTAATCAAGAGACCGCCGACCTTCTGTCTCTCTCTGTCTTTCTATGTCTCTCTCTCTATGTCTTTTTGTCTCTCTCTGTCCCTCTCTCTCTTTCTGTCTCGGTGTCTGTCTCTCTGTCCCTCTCTCTCTCTTTTCCTCTCTCCATCTCTTCCTTTCCATCTTGTTAATGATACTAAATGCTTGTGCCGCGGCTGACAGGAACACCATCATGACTGGCACTTTGTAATTACCCATAATCCTCTTGGTGTCACTTCAAACGGCCGCCAGGAGACGGTAATCCGTCTCCGGCTGGACGGACGGACGCGTTCTCCCCTGCACATTCTTCCTGCAGAAAACAGACTGATTGGTCTCAGCTGAACACACTCAGCTGCATGCTGGGAGAACACCAGAGAAAACAACGGTTTCCCGTTAGATCCCAACCTGATGAAACCACCGTCCTATTATTAACTTCTATGTGGATGATGACATATCTGTTATTGTCTGTTATTATTTATAATAACTGATGCACCCAGAGTTGGTCTGTTATTGTCAGTTATTACTTTAGGACACCCTTCCCTTTAGGGCGATAAGTCGTCCCCTTTAGGACACTGTCCCCTTTAGGGCGATGAGCCGTCCCCTTTAGGACACCATCCCCTTTAGAGCGATGAGCTGTCCCCTTTAGGACACCATCCCCTTAAGGGCTTTCAGCCGTCCCCTTTAAGGCGATGAGCCCTCCTTGTTAGGACACTGTCCCCTTAGGGCGATGAGCCGTCCCCTTTAGGACACCGTCCCCTTTAGGGCGATGAGCCGTCCCCTTTAGGACACCATCCCCTTTAGGGCTTTCAGCTGTCCCCTTTAAGACGATGAGCCCTCCTCGTTAGGACACTGTCCCCTTAGGGCGATGAGCCGTCCCCTTTAAGTCAACGGAGAAGACCGTGGACGTCTAACTTCCTGACCTTGTTAAAAGATTTTATCTCATTTTATTAGAATGATTTTATTTTGACCTTGAAACACTCGAATCATCCGTTAACCAATGATTCGGAATATTATTTACAGTCCTGTTACATCACTTCCTATGTGTGTCCTCTGACATCACTTCCTGTGTGTGTGTGTGTGTGTGTTCGTGCAGGTGCGGTGACCAACGCCGTCATCATGCCGGCTCCAGCCAATATGTTCCTGCCCGACAGCCGGCCGTCCGTCCCGCTGCCACGTTTCAGCCGCCACCTCCACACCGCCGACGGCGCAGAGGCCACGGACGTCTGCGTCCGCATCGGACTCTATGCACAGGTGGGTCAGCACACTAGAGATCACGCTAGAGATCACGCTAGAGATCACACTAGAGACCACACTAGAGACCACACTAGAGATCACGCTAGAGACCACACTAGAGATCACACTAGAAATCACGCTAGAAATCTCACTAGAGAACACACTAGAGATCACACTAGAGACCACACTAGAGATCATACTAGAGACCACACTAGAGATCTCGCTAGAAATCACGCTAGAGATCACGCTAGAGATCACGCTAGAAATCTCACTAGAGACCACACTAGAGACCACACTAGAGATCACGCTAGAGATCACGCTAGAGATCACACTAGAGACCACACTAGAGACCACACTAGAGACCACACTAGAGATCTCACTAGAAATCACGCTAGAAATCTCACTAGAGAGCACACTAGAGATCACGCTAGAGATCTCAGTAGAGATTTCACTAGAGATCCCGCTAGAGATCCCGCTAGAAACCACACTAGAGACCACACTAGAGATGTCACTAGAGATCACGCTAGAAACCACACTAGAGACCACACTAAAGATCTCACTAGAGATCTTGTTAGGGATCTCACTAGAGATCACACTAGAGACCACACTAAAGATCTCACTAGAGATCTTGTTAGGGATCTCACTAGAGATCACACTAGAGACCACACTAGAGATCTCACTAGAGATCTTGTTAGGGATTGCACTAGAGACGACACTAGAGATCACACTAGAGAAATGTTGCTGTGTTTCTGGAGGCAGAAAGTCTTTTATTTTGGATTGTTTCTGTGTTAAAGGAGGAAGAGGAAACCTACCTGCAGAAAGCCGACAAGCTGAACTCTTTGATGAATGCTGTGACGGACAAGGTGAGACTCAACACGTCTGAAACAATCCCACAATGCACTTATTATTATGATGATGTTGATGATGATGATGATTATTTTTATCATTAATAACCCTGTTCTGTTTCAGTCGGTGTTCGGCGACGGCGAGAACACGAAGGTTCGAGTCGCCGAGCTGGAAGAAGAAGTTCAGACTCTGAAGAAAGTTAATAAAGATCTATACGACTTCTCCAGTCAGCTGCTCACCAAGCCTACATAGACACACACACACACACACACACACAGATACACACACACACACACGCACAGATACACACACACACACACACACAGATACACACAGAGAGACACACACACACACATTTGAACTATGTAGTAATTTTTGTTTTTGGAAATTAAAAGTCTTTGTTTTAGTATGACTTCCTTTCTGCTCTGTTTTTTGTCTCACTCAGATTAGGGTGTGTGTGTGTGTGTGTGTGTGTGCGTGTGTGTGTGTGTGTGTATGTGTGTGTGCTAACTTGTGTGTGTTAGTTAGTTATGTAACAGCTGTCAGTTATGATCTTCTGACGAGAATCATAACTTCACGCAGGAGAATTGATCTGGATTCTCCCCAAAAACCCTGCAGCAGTAAAGCCTCTCGCTCCCTCACACTCTGTCAAATATAGAATATATATCCGGTGATGGCCGAGTCCCTGTTTCTCTTCCCCTCCTGGCTCCCAGCTCAACTCCTCCCTCCTGCTCCATAACCAGCAAGAGGCTCTTCCCGCCGCCTCCCCCATCCTGCAAGCTGCTGTCTTTCTCTCCTTCCCTGTCATTCCAATGGCTGTGAGCATTCTCCACGCTGACTGAGCGGGAAATCCTCTACAGCCAACCTAGACCTGGACCAGCCATGCCTGCCACCCTTTCCACCTGCAGTCATGCAGAAGGTGTTGGTATTTGGAGCTCTTCCTTTCAAACGCCTGTTCACACCCCTCTTCCCATGGGACTGTAAGTTCTATGAGGATGATCTTTTTTCCACTTCAGACAACAGTACCGCATCCTACCTCAGGGTTGTCTGGACAATCTGGGGGAACCGCAGCATTCCTCCCAGGTCAACCTTCTTTTCCCATGATTGGGCCTTTTGTAGCTGTCTGGTTCTTGTTTTAGCTGTGGTTGGTGGCTTTTCCCCCTCTACACCAGATAGATGTTGTTTTCCTAAATGTTTGGCGTGTCTTTTTCCTCTCCTGCTCTAAGGAGTTAGCGAGTGGCATGAGCACCTTGTCTTGGTGCCATCTATGCCTTCCTTGGGTGAGTGCTTTTTTACACCCGGACAGGTTGTGTGCCATGGTGCCCCTCATACACCGATCTCAGCAGGAAGGAGATGTGGAATGGCTCCAGTCTCCATAGGTCCGCCCAGGTTTCCTTCCTCTCGGGAAGATCCCACCTGGTCCAGGCTCCTTGGGAAAGTGAGTTATCGTACCACCTTCCTAGACATTTGATTTGATTCTCCTCTATCGATGGAATCACTTCCTCTTGCACATGCAGCTTGACTTATTGACGTTCATGGTTGAGAAGAGCATGTGCTCCCAGAAAGGCACATGGTCCGCTGAACCCCCTGGAGAGCTCAGAGAAGGGGGGTGGCAGGTGAATCAACAAGTGCATGTAGTGGTCCCTTCGTCCCTGACCGCTGTTGGATAATCCAGCTAGCTACCAAACCATCGGTACGCCGTTAACCCCGACCCTCTGCAGACCATCACAGGTATTCTCTCATGTTTCTCTATGGCTCTGTTAACTAACTCATTAATGGACTGCAGATGGAAAATATTATTATTACATTTACATGTACTGCTGTTCTTCTTCATCAGTGTGCTTTGTCCTGAATTAATACATGAAATTAAAATGTATTACATTTTTATTAAACTAATTTATTAAACTTTTGCTGTGTTCCAGGCAACTTGTAACTCACCTGTGAAAGACCTGGAACTGCAGCCAAGCCCTCTCTTCTACCCGTGGACTCGCACCAGACCTGGGTTCTCCACGTTAGATTTCCACGGCACACACACATGAATAACAATGGCGCCCCCTATTAATGCCTTACCAACGCCGGTGATTAACGGAGAGAAATAGACATAAATAGGCAACGTAAAGTAATTCAACACATTCTAATCAAAACAATATGAACATACGAGTGTGTTCTACTACGGTTATGTTTATGAAATGAAGCCCAAAGTATGTCGTCCACTTGAAAGCACTAGTGTAGTATCAGCTAGCGCTAGTATCGTATCAGCTAGCGCTAGTAGCATATCAGCTAGCGCTAGCTAACGTCAACGCTAGAAGAAGAAATGATGTTGCAATATATATATGCAGCATAGGTCACACAAGCACATGCAAGGGGCCTGTAGAGTGTATACAGTTCAGTGGGAATTTGGCTTTTATTCTGAAAGACCATTTATTATCACAGGCTTTTATTCTGAAAGACATCTTATAATCACAGGCTTGTTTTGTCACAGCAATATTCTCTTCCAAAATAAAACGTTGACTCATTCATAAAGATTTCACCCCCTCCTAGCTTCTTCCTCCCTCCTCCTCCTCCCTCGCTCTCTCCCCTCCTCCTCTCTCTTTCT
>NC_048415.1:51664-52770 GCF_013103735.1 Etheostoma cragini
CCCCCCCTGCCTCCCACACCCTCCCCCCTGCACCCCCCCGGTGAGGGTCGGCGTGCTGTTGCCGGGGCGCCGGGCGGCGAGCGTGCACGTGCAGGCGGCTCTGAGCCGTGCGCTGAGAGACCTGGAGGACAGCGTGAGTCTGGAGACCCTGCAGCCGGCCGGGGCCGACCCGGCGTCCCTGCTACGCTGCGTGTGCCGGGGATCCGTCGCCGTGGCAGCCGTGCTTGCCTTCCCCCAGACCCGCCAGGACCTGCTGCACCTGGACCTCCTGGCCCAGTCCCTGCAGGTCCCGTTCATCAGCATCCTGGAGAGCGGAGACACACTTGACACACAGGTGGGTTCCAACACCGTCTGACCCGGTTTGATCCGGTCTGACCCGGCCTGACCTGGTCTAACCTGGTCTGATCCAGTCTGACCCGATCTATCTAGAGTGTATTTTCCTGTAGTGTGTGTGTGTGTGTGTGTGTGTGTGTGTTGGCTCCATCCGGTGGTGCTTTGGCTGTGCTTCTACCCAATATATATATATAGAGCTGGGCCGTGATTAAAAGTTTTAATCGCATAAATAAATGAAATAATGAATTCAAAAGTAGTGTATAGTGTATAAAGTAGTGTATATAGTGTATAAAGTAGTGTGTATAGTGTATAAAGTAGTGTATATAGTGTATAAAGTACTGTGTATAGTATATAAAGCAGTGTATATAGTGTATAAAGTAGTGTATATAGTGTATATAGTGTATAAAGTAGTGTGTATAGTGTATAAAGTAGTGTATATAGTGTATAAAGTAGTGTGTATAGTGTATAAAGTAGTGTATATAGTGTATAAAGTACTGTGTATAGTGTATAAAGCAGTGTATATAGTGTATATAGTGTATAAAGTAGTGTATATAGTGTATAAAGTAGTGTGTATAGTGTATAAAGTAGTGTATATAGTGTATAAAGTAGTGTGTATAGTGTATAAAGTAGTGTGTATAGTGTATAAAGTAGTGTGTATAGTGTATAAAGTAGTGTATATAGTGTATATAGTGTATAAAGTAGTGTATAGTGTATAAAGTAGTGTATATAGTGTATAAAGTAGTGTGTATAGTGTATAAAGTAGTGTATATAGT
>NC_048415.1:52870-53579 GCF_013103735.1 Etheostoma cragini
ACATAAAGTATTCATCATGTCCAGAGATGGATTCATCTGGTTGGAACGTGTTGCTAAGCAACTCCTTCTTATGTCCACATCCTTCTTATGTCCACGTCCTTCTCATGTCCACGTTTATCTGTCCACGTCCTTCTGTTGTTGCTCTAACTCTGCACCCTTGCTGGACTGGGTTTAGAGCCCCACAACTTTACTGCTCTTCACAGGACACTGTCCAACGCGCTGTTAAGCAGAGACACTGAGGGACACTGTCCAATGCGTTGTAAAGCAGCAGAGACACTGAGGGACACTGTCCAACGTGCTGTAAAGCAGAGACACTGAGGGACACTGTCCAACGCGCTGTAAAGCAGAGACACTGAGGGACACTGTCAAACGTGCTGTTAAGCAGAGACACTGAGGGACACTGTCCAACGCGCTGTAAGGCAGAGACAATGTGACAGAACGCAAAGCAGGGGGACATGATCCGAAGGCTCGCAGCAGCGATCAGATTTCGTATCTATTCGTCCTATCTGTCCTAACTGTACTATCTGTCCTAACTGCGGGGACTTTATTTGACACATTCCACTGCTGTAGAACTTCAATTAAGTGTCCCGCACGCACATGTTGTAGCGTGTCCCTTTTGCGGTCCTCTCCTTTTCAAACAACTTGTGTATTCTCCTTGTGATGGTGCGTGTTGAGGGAATCTCATACCTGCCGTCGTCGTTGTGATTCT
>NC_048415.1:53701-54492 GCF_013103735.1 Etheostoma cragini
CCCCCCCCCCCCCCCACGCTGCATCTAACGTAGCCTGCTGAAGCCCCGCCCACTGTGTGTGCCGTTGAATGATTGGCTGGTATCAGCTGTCAGGTGATAGTTCAGACTGGAAGTACTCCGGTGATAAGAAAATTCCACTTTGCAGTATTTACAAAACCTGTGAGCAACAAACTTTACAATAATAAAGAAATTCTAAAAACTGCGTTAACACATGATATAAAAAATTTTTTCCGTTAATTAATTAATGAGTTAACACGATAATAACGCGTTAACTCGCGCAGCCCTAAAATATAAATGGTCTAGTCCTAATCTGGTGGAACACCGGCCTAAACCTATACACTGAGACAGATAATGGGTCGGCCCATCTACCTGCAGTAGGGGGGTGTTCATGAAAGGTTCCCAGAATGTATTTCTCTAAGAGTTCTCGAAGATATTCATGTTTCTGCTGGTTCTTTGAGACAAATGTTGAATTGAGCCAGAAGGAGAAATGAGTGAATCTCTAATCCCCGTGAAGGCTCGGATTAGTTTCCCATCATGCATTGCTTCCTCTTCTTCTTTGACCTCAGCAGGGCTGCTGCTTTTCTTTTAAACACAAACACCTGAAGAGACATCCGAGCTACAAATACTTAAATCAGAGGGACAGATGACATGAAGACAGAAGTCTGTAACACAATGACTGAAGACAGAGGTCTGTAATGTGATATCTGAGGGACAGAAGACATGAAGACAGAGGTCTGTTAGTGATGTCTGAGGAACAGAAGACATGAAGACAGAAGCCTGTTAGTGATGTC
>NC_048415.1:54592-56589 GCF_013103735.1 Etheostoma cragini
TCCCTCCCTCTCTCTCTCTCTCTCCCTCCCTCCCTCTCTCTGTCTCTCCCTCTCTCTCTCCGAGCCCTGAGCTGCCTTCAGGCTCTCAGGAGTCAGTGAGAACATTTCCAATAAGAGATATTTTATTTGTGTAAAGTAGGTTACGGATGAGACTCACTCACTGATTCCTGTCACGTCACAGACTGAAAACTGAATAATAGATGAGACTCTGCTTCCTGCACCTGATGCAAGTTCAAGGTCGGTTCTTCTTCTGAGAAAACCCCAAAATCTTCAAAGTAAGAAAAATAACTTGTGGAAGGTAGTCTCAGGAAGGATGAACTCATGAATAGATCAAGGACTTCATCATGTTACAGTCTCAGGATGGATGAACTCATGAATAGATCAAGGACTTCATCATGTTACAGTCTCAGGAAGGATGAACTCATGAATAGATCAAGGACTTCATCATGAAACATAGTCTCTACAGCACTGAACGGGGCATTATGTTCCCCGAGCTCATTCTCAAGATAGACCTGCATGTTGGTCACAGGGGCCACCTACTGCGGGTATTTGGAGGTCAGTTTGTCGGTCACTTGGTTGATTGGTTGTTTGGTTGGTCAGTTGGTTGGTTCGGCTGGTCGGTTGGTTGGTCGGTTTGTCAGTTGTTTGGTTGGTTGGTTGGTTGGTTGGTTGGTCAGTTGATCAGTTGTTTGTTTGGTTGGTCAGTTGATCAGTTGGTTGTTTGGTTTGTTGGTCAGTTGGTTGGTTAGATGGTTGGTCAGTTGGTTGGTCAGTTGATCAGTTGTTTGGTCTGTTGGTCAGTTGGTTGGTTGGTTGGTCAGTTGGTTGGTCGGTTGGTTGGTTGGTTGGTTGGTCAGTTGGTTGGTTGGTCGGTTGGTCAGTTGGATGGTTGGTTGGTTGGTTGGTTGGTCAGTTGGTTGGTCAGTTGGTTGGTCAGTTGATCAGTTGTTTGGTCTGTTGGTCAGTTGGTTGGTTGGTTGATCAGTTGTTTGGTCTGTTGGTCAGTTGGTTGGTTGGTTGGTCAGTTGGTTGGTTGGTTGGTTGGTCAGTTGGTTGGTTGGTCGGTTGGTCAGTTGGATGGTTGGTTGGTCAGTTGGTTGGTCAGTTGGTTGGTTGGTCAGTTGGTTGGTCGGTTGGTCAGTTGGATGGTTGGTTGGACAGAGAGTTTAACATAAAGTTTGTCTAGGAACCAGATGAGCTTGAGATGGGAAAAGTTATTTTTCAAACAATCGATTGAAGCTTTGAAGTTTCTCTCGTTTCTGTTGCCAGGCAATTAAATTCTATTAAGGAAAAGATTTCTATTGCACCACGGAGGGGAGAGAGTTTCCAGGGGGAGGAGGGGAGGAGGAAGAGGAGAGAGGAAGGGGAGGGAGTTCATAGGGGGAGGAGAGAGGAGAGAAAGAGGAGGAAGGGGAGAGAGGAAAAGGAGGGAAGAGAGGAAGGGGAAGAGGAGGAAGAAGAGGGGAGAGAGGAGAAGAAGAGGAGGAGGAGAGAGGAGAGGAAAGGGAAGAGGAGGAAGAGGAGGTTGAGCGGTCCAGAAGAGAAGAGATTATCTCAGCTGCTGCTGGACTTTAATAAAGAAACTGTCCGATAGTGTCGTCCAATCACAGAGCAGAACAGAACAAAGAACCAATTATCTACTAGACACTCTCTCTCTCTCTCTCTCTCTCTCTCTCTCTCTCTCTCTCTCTCTCTCTCTCTCTCTCTCTCTCTCTCTCTCTCTCTCTCTCTCTCTGTCTGACACAAACACGAGGAGACAAGACAGAGACTACTGCACAAGACCATATATATGTATATATATATATATATATACATACACACACACACACACACAGTTTAAAATTTGTATTAATATGCATGAAAAAGAAAGAAAAGATGAAAAATCTCCAAAAGGATCAAATGACAGATTAGACATTCGTATATTTATTTCATCTTTTACACTTTCAACACAACAGAAAACTACATAAATGGCGTCTGCAGAGGTTTGGGCCCCCTGC
>NC_048415.1:56689-60482 GCF_013103735.1 Etheostoma cragini
TACAGTGCCTTGCAAAAGTATTCGTCCCCCTTGAACTTTTTGACCTTTTGCCACATGTCAGGCTTCAAACATAAAGATATAAAACTAATTAAATGTAAAGAATCAACAAGAAGTGGGACACAATCAAGAAGTGGAACGAAATGTATTTATTATTATTCACCTGCAGATGTTCCTGTCTGAAATGTTCTGGTTCTGTCTCTGTAGAACTGGTTCCACCTGCAGATGTTCCTGTCTGACAGGTTCTGGTTCTGTCTTTGTAGAACTGGTTCCACCTGCAGATGTTCCTGTCCGACACGTTGTTCTGGATCTGTCTCTGTAGAACGGGTTCCACCTGCAGAAGTTCCTGTCTGACAGGTTCTGGTTCTGTCTCTATAGAACTGGTTCCACCTGCAGATGTTCCTGTCTGAAATGTTATGGATATGTCTTTGTAGAACTGGTTCCACCTGTAGATGTTCCTGAGTGACAGGTTCTGGTTCTGTCTCTATAGAACCGGTTCCACCTGCAGATGTTCTTGTCTGAAATGTTCTGGTTCTGTCTCTACAGAACCGGTTCCACCTGCAGATGGCGATGGGAGTCCCAGACTCCGCCCTGTCGACGCTGCTGCTGGCGGTGTTCCGGCGTTCTGGATGGCTGGAGGGAACCGTGGTTCTGTGCAGGGGCTGGGAGGAGGCCCGCGGGCTGCTGAGGCGGCTGGACGGCAACAGCAGAGAATCATGGGACGGTGACGGTGACAGCAGAGCATCATGGGATGGCGGCGGTGACAGCAGAGCATCATGGGACGGTGACGGTGACAGCAGAGCCTCATGGGACAGTGGCGGTGATAGCAAAGCATCATGGGACGGCGGCGGCAACAGCAGAGCATCATGGGACGGCGCCAGGCCGGACTGGCGTATCCGCACCATCCTGAACCTGACGCATTCGGCCTATGACGACACGCAGATCCACGACTTCCTGTCGCGCCACTTCGGGCAGAACCCGGCAATGCCGCCGGCGCCAGCGGCTGTGCTGCTGTTCGGCGCCGAGCCACAGTGTGCGGCGGCGGTGCTGCGCGGCGCCCAGGCCCTGGGCCTCACGTTACCCATGGTGCACTGGGTGATGGGCCAGCCACTGCGGCCCGACGCGCTCCATACCATTGGGCTCCCACCGGGCCTGCTGGCCTACGGGGAGGTGGAGCGCCAGCCGCTTGACTTCTACATCACGGACGCTCTGACGCTGGTCAGACGCGCTGTCGGGGCCGCTGCCACCGCCAGACCAGACCTGGCGGTGGGCCAGAACCTGCTGAGCTGCCACGATGCACCGGCGCCCGGCGGGCAGTTCCTGTCCAGGTAGACAATCACAATGATACCCCCCTAAACTGTATCTGAAGTCTCTTTTATATAGACCTTAGTGATCCCCTAATACTCTATCTGAAGTCTCTTTAATATAGACCTTAGTGGTTCCCTAATCCTGTATCTGAGGTCTCTTTTACAACTGGTCTGTCTGCAGGTTTCTGTCCAACACGTCGTTCTCCGGGCTGACCGGTCCGGTGCGAGTGCACCCTAACCGCTCCAAGGTCGTGACCTCTCAGCGGTTCCACATCTGGAGTCTGGGTCTGGATGCCCTGGGCCAGCCCAGCTGGGTTACGGTGGGCCGCTGGGCTGCGGGCCGGCTCACCGTGGAGGAGCAGGACGTGTGGCGCGGCCCCGAACCCCGTAGGCGCCCAGAGGGCCCGGCGGGGACCGGCCGGCGGCGCTGGAGGCCGGGCGTCCCGGCAGCGGGGAGCTGGGTGCGCGTGGTCACGCTGGTGGAACACCCCTTCGTCTTTACGCGGGACGTGGATGCCGAGGGTCGCTGCCCTGCAGGGCAGTTCTGCCTCGACGCCGGCGCCAACGCCTCCCACACCCTGGAGACATACTTCAGGGATGTGGAGGGGGGCAACAGCAGCCTCCTGCCCCCCGATTTCAGCAAGTGTTGCTACGGTTAGTAATGGGGGGGAGGGCAGGTACAGCTGTACCTCTGTACCTCTGAGTTGCACCTGTACCTCTGTGTTGCGGCTGTACCTCTGAGTTGCACCTGTACCTCTGTGTTGCGGCTGTACCTCTGAGTTGCACCTGTACCTCTGTGTTGCATCTGTACCTCTGAGTTGCGGCTGTACCTCTGTGTTGCGGCTGTACCTCTGAGTTGCACCTGTACCTCTGAGTTGCACCTGTACCTCCGAGTTGCACCTGTACCTCCGAGTTGCACCTGTACCTCTGAGTTGCACCTGTACCTCCGAGTTGCACCTGTACCTCCGAGTTGCACCTGTACCTCCGAGTTGCCCCTGTACCTCTGAGTTGCACCTGTACCTCCGAGTTGCACCTGTACCTCCGAGTTGCACCTGTACCTCCGAGTTGCACCTGTACCTCCGAGTTGCACCTGTACCTCTGTGTTGCATCTGTACCTCTGTGTTGCAGGGTACCTCTGAGTTTCAGGGTACCTCTGTGTTGCAGGGTACTGCGTGGACCTGCTGGAGAAGCTGGCCGAGGACCTGGGCTTCCACTTCGAGCTGTACATTGTGGCCGACGGGAAGTACGGCGCGTGGAAGGGGGGACGCTGGACCGGGCTGGTGGGGGATCTTCTCGGCGGGCTTGCCGACATGGCCGCCGCCTCCTTCAGCATCAACTCGGCGCGCAGCCGCGTCATCGACTTCACCTCGCCTTTCTTCTCCACCAGCCTGGGCATCTTGGTGCGCAGCAAGGACACGGCGGCGCCCATCGGCGCCTTCATGTGGCCGCTTCACTGGTCCATGTGGGTGGGCATCTTCGCCGCGCTGCACATCACCGCGCTCTTCCTCACGCTGTACGAGTGGAAGAGTCCATACGGCATGACGCCGCACGGCCGCAACCGCGTCCGGGTGTTCTCGTACTCGTCGGCGCTGAACCTGTGCTACGCCATCCTGTTCGGGCGCACCGTCGCCTCCAAGACGCCGAAGTGCTGGACGGGCCGCTTCCTGATGAACCTGTGGGCCATCTTCTGCCTGCTGGTGCTGTCCAGCTACACCGCCAACCTGGCCGCCGTCATGGTGGGGGACAAGAGCTTTGAGGAGGTGTTGGGGATCCATGACGCAAAGGTGGGGACCACGCATGGCATCTTTTAGGAAATGGAGAATTTTCTGTCTTGGCGTATTATAATTATATTGTTATATTATTTTTATATCATAATTATATTTTATTATTATATATTATTATTATAATAACTTTAAAGTACTTTAAAAGCTTCTGTAGACTGTCAGGCTTATCTAATAATTCATCATCTATCCTAACGGAAGAGAAATGTGTGTGTGTGTGTGTGTGTGTGTCTATTGTGATATATTAATAATATTAGGCTCATTCTCTTTGTTGGTTGGAATATGATGTCTGTACACCTGTCTCCTCTTCTCTTCTTCGTTGGTGGCCAGCTGCAGCACTCGTCGCAGGGTTTCCGTTTCGGGACGGTGAGGGAGAGCAGCGCCGAGGACTACATGAAGAAGAGTTTCCCTGACATGCACGAGTACATGAGGCGCTTCAACGAGCCGACCACGCCGCAGGGGGTCGCCATGCTTAAGTAACACACAGACACACAACACACACACACACACACACAACAGACTCACACACAACACAACAACAATTATTATTATTGTTTTTAGTATTTTTATGTATGAAACCTCTTGCCGGGGAGCCGGTGGTGGATGTGATTGGTTCTTGTAGTAACGGTGATGCTCTGTCTGTCTGTGTGTGTGTGTGTGTGTGTGTGTGTGTGTGTGTGTGTGTGTGTGTGTGTGTGTGTGTGTGTG
>NC_048415.1:60582-62161 GCF_013103735.1 Etheostoma cragini
GTGTGTTTCAGGGTCCAGTACCAGGTGTGTGTGTGTGTTTCAGGGTCCAGTACCAGGTGTGTGTGTGTGTTTCAGGGTACGGGATCGGTCTCCCCCAGAACTCTCCTCTGACGTCCAACGTCTCCGAGTTCCTCAGCAGGTATAAGTCGGAGGGCTTCATGGATCTGCTGCACGACAAGTGGTACAAAGTCGTTCCCTGTGGAAACCGCGTGTTCGCCGTCACCGAGGTCAGACTCTCACACACACACACACTCACACACACACACACACTCACACACACACTCACACTCACACACACACACACACACTCACACACAGACACTTACAATACAAATTTCCAATCAGAAATGGGATCCTATCAGATCAGGAAGTGATTGGCAGACATTATAAAACTACATATTTTTCTCCTTCTTCTACTTCTTCTACTTCTTCTCCTTCTTCTACTTCTTCTCCTTCTTTTTTTTCTTCTTCTTCTCCTCCTCCTTTCTCTTCTTCTCCTCCTTCTTCTCTGTGTGTGTAGACGCTCCAGATGGGGATCAGCCATTTCTCAGGTCTCTTCGTGTTATTGTGTGTTGGCGTTGGCGGCGCTCTGCTGACGCTGGCCGGAGAACACGCGTTCTACCAGCTCGTCCTGCCGCGCATCCGCCGCCGCCGCAAGCTGCAGTACTGGCTGCACACCTCACAGGTACACATACACATACATCATACACATATCATACAATCGAATAAATATATAGTAAGATATAGATCTAATATTAAATAATATAATATACAGTATTTAACAACCTGCAGTACTGGCTGCTCACCTTACAGGTACACATACATATATCAGATATGTTTAATACAATAGAATATATATATAATAATAATATATTATCCATTATATTATATAATATAGATATAATATTAAATAATATAATATACACTATATAACACCTGTGTGTGTGTGTGTGGGGGGGTTCTACTTCCTGTCTGTGTGGGTTCTACTTCCTGTAGAAGATCCACCGAGCTCTCAACATGACGTATGAAGACGTGAAGCGGCAGCGAGCCGACAAAGACAAAAGGTTAGTGATGTCATCGAGCCACAGGAGGCTCATGGGAGTTATTTCACTGATTAGAAACAGAAGACATCCCATAATAATCAGGCTGTGGGCATAGCACCCTGCCTCCTGAACCCAGACTGGAACCTGGTCCACAGGAGAGGACCCAGATCCCTGCAGATCTAGTCCAAAGACAAGTCCTTTGTCTGCAGCAGTTAGGTCATTAGTAATTATTAATATTATCATTATTATCATCATTATTATTATTATTATCATCATTATTATTATTATCATCATTATTATTATTATTATTATTATTATTATTATTATTATTATCATTAATATTATTATTATCATTATTATTATTATTATCATTATTATTATTATTATCATTATTAATAGTACTATTATTATTATCATTAATATTATTATTATTATTATTATTATTATTATCATTATTATCATCATTATTATTATTATTATCATCATTATTATTATTATCATCATTATTATTATTATTATAATTAATATTATTATTA
>NC_048415.1:62261-74332 GCF_013103735.1 Etheostoma cragini
ATATATATATATATATATATATATATATATATAATATAGTAATAGTACTACTATAGTAATACTACAGTACTGCGCACATCACTGGAGCTGTTTGTTTCTCTTTTTCTGTTAAGCTGTAACCTGGAGAAGTGTCAGCCCCACCCGGGCCCCCCAGGGCCCCCCGCCCCCCCGGTACCTGAAGCCTCGGCCAAGTGGAACAACGAGGCCGGTAAGGACGCCGCCCCCCCCGCTGCTGATGCCCGGGACTTCAGGCGAGTCCACTTTCACCTGGAGACCCTGAACACGCGGCGCTTGCTCGCTCGCATCGCTACTGCTGAAGCCAAGGGGGAGGGGCCAGCCAGGCCAGGGGCGGGGACTAACAGCAGACCGGGTGAAGGGGCGGGGCCTAACAGCACACTGTGTGAGAACGGAGGACTGGCGGCATCTCTGGCCGGCCTGGTGCTGTCCCGTCAGTCCTCCTCCGCCCGGCAGAGTTCACCTAACACGTCTGCGGCTGGAGCCCCGCCCCCGGTGGCAGTGGAGCAGTCCGCGGCGGTGGAGCCGCCCCGGCCTGGCGAGCTGCAGGAGCTGCAGGAACAGATCAATGAGATGAGGGACAAACTGAGGACGGCGTTAGCCCGGAGGGCCCACATCCAGAATTCTCTGAACAAACCTGTTGTCACAGTAACAGACAATGTGACAACAGCGTCAGGAGCCCCGCCCACTGACGCCCCGCCCACTGGCGCACTGCCTGCTGGAGCCCCCCCCACTGACACCCCACCCATTGGCGCCCGGTAACACCTTTCCCTGCCAACATGAAAAGCGTGACGACCATGACGGACCCGCCTCACAGAGTCCGGTCCAAAGTCCCGCCTTTCCACAGCAGAACGACCAATCAGAAGAGCTGATGCTCATAACAGAATGGTCTGGTGGCGATGTGTTAACACTCAGACTTTTACTTCATTTTGGTTTAAATATGTATTTAATAGGTGGGTGAGTTCACTGCTTGTCAACCTCTGCCCCCGGCGGCCATTTTAAACTGCTGAGGGGAGGGGGGGGTTAAGAGGTTTTATCTTTGTCTGCCTGAGGTCCGATAATTGTTATGTTTGAGATTAAACTGGTGTCCAAACATGGGTTTTTCTCCTCTTGGGGGGGCTGGTTATAAAGAAGGAGGTCTCGTCATTTTGATTGTTCTCTGCAGAAAACTATTAAACGTTTTCACCGACTCCCTAACCCTTTAATCTAGTTGGCAGCCTTCTTTATTTAGTTACAAGGTCTCTTCTTCAACCGGACTCCTCCCTCGCTGGAACAAGAACCTTCCCCAACACTTTAGAACTAGATATCTATATATATAGATAGATAGAGATATAGAGATAGAGATATATAGATATATAGATCTATATAGATAGATATAGATAGATAGATATATACATATAGATATAGATTTTTGACAGTGCTTTCTTTCAAGGAGAATGAGGTGGGCTCCCTTTGAGCAGATTAACTTCCTGTTTCCCTGCAGAAGAAGGAAGTGACACGTGGACACAGTGTGTGTGCACCCAGCGTGGTCGTGCACGGCTTTACTGCTTGTACTGGACAGTGAATACACGTAGTCAGGCTTCAGATGGACTAACAACGCTACAGTCATCCAGCAGAGAGGCACCAACAAGTGAACAAACAACCCCCCCACAGTCCCTTACTTTGGTTCACCTCCTGTCTCTGATGCTGGGGTCACACTTCAGGCTCCGCCTCCTTCACAATGCACAGACCTACAAAAGGACCGTGGTGCATTCAGGGGACTGATTTCAGCCAGAGTTAAAGTCTGACTGACTCTTAAGAGCATGAGATGGATCGATTAGGGACACATGTATTTATGTTCGCAGTTTAAAGATTAAAAGAACTTTTCTGTCACAATTGACTTTAAATTCAAAAACATTTTTCACGTGGCCCTACTTCTCCATGTAAATAATCACTACTTTTAGCTTGTATAGAGCAGCATATCTTCACCAGACTCCATGTAAATAATCACTACTTTTAGCTTGTATAGAGCAGCATATCTTCACCAGACTCCATGTAAATAATCACTACTTTTAGCTTGTATAGAGCAGCATATCTTCACCAGACTCCATGTAAATAATCACTACTTTTAGCTTGTATAGAGCAGCATATCTTCACCAGACTCCATGTAAATAATCACTACTTTTAGCGTGTATAGAGCAGCATATCTTCACCAGACTCCATGTAAATAATCACTACTTTTAGCATCGTAAAACACCCTTCATTCAAAGTGGACAGAAACTAAATAAAACTACCAAAAGCCGTCTTGGTTCATCTTTCCACTGTTCCACCACTCTGGTCTGGTTGGAACAAAATTGTAATTCACCCATTTACATGTAGAGATATGCTGCTTTATACACGCTAAAAGTAGTGATTATTTACATGGAGTCTGGTGGAGATATGCTGCTTTATACACGCTAAAAGTAGTGATTATTTACATGGAGTTTGGTGATGGTGATTTCAGGGCTCTTTCAAGTTAAACTAGTTGTATTGCATTAAATACTGTATTACGATTGTATAAAAAAAACTGAATTGAACCTTATGCTTTTAATTAGTTATCAGTTTGAATAAACAGATTTAAAAAGGAGAAAATAATGTCTGAAGTGAGATAGTCAATGCTGAAATTTACAAGGAGCACCTGAATGCACCGGCAGACATGTAAAGAGCCCTCTGGCAGGGGGCGGGGCCTGAGGTGTGACACAGCCAGCGCCATATTGCACAACCAATCAGCTGCATCCGTCAGCTGCTGCAGTCTCCGAAGCGTCCAAAGGATTATTGATAAGGCATCCATTTTGATCAAAAACGACTTCCTGTTCCCAAATAGTCTGTCCTTTTCAAAATAAAAGCATATGAAAACAAATCAACACAGTTGAGAGTTTGTGCTTCAGTCTGTCAGAGTCAGGGCGGATCCATCATGTCTTTCATATAATGAATCATTTAACAGTTATCATTTCTTTGTTTCCGTGTCACAAAACCAGGAACAACAACAAATCCCAACAAACTGTCTTCAGCCATGAAACACAACGAAAATCTGCAGAAATTAAAAGAATCTGGCAGAAATTAGCAGACTTTAGCAGAAATTAGCAGTTTTTCTGCTCGGGGTGGAGATGTTACATTGTGAGTTTTATTATATTTGTTTTAAATCTGTAGAAAATCTTCGTTGAAAACAGTTTGATTCTTTTTCATAATGAAGATTTCTTTGATTCCCTTTGACAGACGAGTCTGAGCATCACAGGTTTTATCATTAATTTAAGGTTTGATCAGCACACCCACATTACGCAGATTATTTGAATATAAATAGCTAAAGGAAGCTGAATATCTCGGAGTTGTGGACATAAGATGTGAAGACGTTCTCTTGGCTTTGGGGACACGGATCCACATCTCAGAGACAGAACTACTCATCCAGGAAACAGTCCCTCCGGTGTGTTCAGTGCTGGTCCAATCAAAGACCAGAGCCCTGATAAGCTGACAGACTCTCAGGACGGCGCTCTGCAGTCTGTACCTGTGCAGTCTGTGTTTAGACAGGGCCCCGCCCCCTCAGCCCCCTCCCGCACTCTGATTGGAGGATCTCCTCCTGTGGCTTTAATTTCTACTGAAATAACATTCAAATCTTCAACTCCTGCTCCTTTTTCTGCGCTTTCTTCTACTGTTTCGCTCTGTCTGTCTCTGTCTCTCTCTTCTCCTCCTATTTCCCCCCGTCCTCCTCTTCTGTCTCCTCCCTGTTCTCCTCCGTCTATCCAGGCCTCCGCCACCACACCCGCGTCGTCTTCGGCGGGGCTCAGGGCTTCGGTAAAGATGGCCGCCGTCTGAGACACCCAGTTCAGCTCTGCCCTCACCTCTCCAGCTCCTGCAGGCGGCCTGGCGTTTGGCTCGCTGTGCTGCGTCTGCGGGGCGGCATTTGGATCCATGTTCTCCGGTCCTGGTTCAGTGCCAGCAGATGTTGTGGCAGCGTTGTTGTTGAGGTTGTCCTGCAGAACTTGTGCCTGGTTGTTGGCTGGCTGACCCGCCTGCTGACCCGCCGGCTGACCTACTGGCTGGCCCGCTTTCTGACCTGCCGGCCGACCCGCCGGCCGGCCTGCCGGCTGACACGCCGGCTGACCTGCCGGCAGACCCGCCTGCCGACCCGCCTGCTGACCCGCCGGCTGACCTGCCGGCTGACCCGCCGGCTGACCCGCCGGCTGACCCGCCTGCTGACCCGGCTGCTGACCCGCCTGCCGACCCGCCTGCTGACCCGCCTGCTGACCCGCCGGCTGACCCGCCTGCTGACCTGCCTGCTGACCCGCCGGCTGACCTGCCGGCTGACCCGCCTGCTGACCCGCCTGCTGACCCGCCTGTTGGTTCTGCAGAAGCATCTCCTGAATCCGGATCTGCTGCAGGATGGCAGGAAGCTCATAGTGGTGGAAGAAGTAAATCATAGAGTGCTGAACAGGAATAAGACAAAGATGTTAGTGACGAAATAATTAGTCGCACAAAGACACAAAGCAGACTTCATGTAAATAATCACTACTTTTATCATCGTAAAACACACTTCATTTAAAGTGGACAGAAATTAAAAACTACCAAAAGCCGTCTTGGTTCATATTTCCACTGTTCCAACAATCACCACTCTGGTCTGGTTGGAATAAACTCTTAATTCACCCATTTACATGTGGAGATATGCTGCTCTATACACGCTAAAAGTAGTGATTATTTACATGGAGTCTGGTGGAGATATGCTGCTCTATACACGCTAAAAGTAGTGATTACTTACATGGAGTCTGGTGGAGATATGCTGCTCTATACACGCTAAAAGTAGTGATTATTTACATGGAGTCTGGTGGAGATATGCTGCTCTATACATGCTAAAAGTGGTGATTACTTACAAAGTGTCTGGTGGAGATATGCTGCCCTATACACAATGCTGAACATCTGTCCTGTAGGGTTACATTACAGCTTATTTCTACCTGTCCCGTCTGTCTATGTGTCTTCCTGTGAGTGTGAAGATGATAAAGATGTTTCTGACCTGGATGAAGAGCCAGGATGTGACCAGCGCCAGGCTGCTGTACTGGCCGTTGAAGCGGTAGTGATAGGCGTAGAAGGCAAAGTGGTAAAGATAAAAGAACCTGAGGAACACAAACACATCACCTTAAAGTTTTACAATCATAGATTTATAGTTAGTAGTTGCACTGTGATTGGTCCAGCCCGTGCCTTGGTGCTGGTCATGCGACCCACCTGAGCCAGTGGCGTTTGCTGGTGTTGGTGTGGCAGCAGATGGCGTCGTACTGATCGGCCAGCCACACGATGAGGATGATGTAGAATGCTGTTGTTGTGTCGTTGAAAAACTCCGACATGATGGCCTCCATGCCTGCGTACAGGAAGTGACATCACAGGCTCAGGGTTTATCTCAAGTTTTCAGGATGTGGGCAGATGTGGGCGGATAATGTGGGCTGATGTGGGCAGATGTGGGATGATGTGGGCGGCTGTGGGGTGATATGGGCTGGTGTGGGCAGATGTAGGCAGATGTGGGCAGATGTGGGCTGGTGTCGGCTGGTGTCGGCTGGTGTGGGCAGATATGGGAGGATGTGGGCTTACCAACGAGGGCCAGGATGACGGTGAGCAGAGGGGCTGCTGGGAAGGCGATGGTCATGTTCATCTCCAGCATCTGAAGAAGATCCACTGAGGAGGAAGAGACGACACACAGCTGAAGGTTAGTTATTCTGGTCTATCTGGTTAGCACATGCAGAGTAATCTAGACCAGCAGGACTGGACTGGACTACACTGTACTGGGTAGAGACTTGTGTTGCATTGAATGGAAAAGGATGCTTACTCTTGGGTCTTGACCCACTCTATCTGTAAATTATAGAGTGGTTTAGACCTACTCTATCTGTAAATTATAGTCCGGTCGAGAACTGCTTTATCTGTAAATTATAGTCCGGTCGAGACCTGCTTTATCTGTAAATTATAGAGTGGTTTACAGCTGCTCTATCTGTAAATTATAGAGTGATCTAGACCTGCTGTATCTTTCCTCAAACTGGACCAGACTGAACTAAGGCGATTTTAAACCACAACAAGTCTGAACCGGTCGCGACCGGAGGCTGTGTGACGCAAGGTTTGGGAGGAAACTGACCGATGAAAACGAAGATCTGGTGGTGAGAATATCTTAGCAGCATGGACACGGATAGAGTCTGAAACACAGAAACACATCATCAACAGAGTCTGAAACACATCAGCCTCCTCAGACCGGCGGGGGAGGGTGTTTTGCTACAGAAACGGCATCTAGACCGCCGGGGGAGGATGTACAGCTACAGACACGGCATCTACACCAGCGGAGGAGGGTATATCTTTGGGGTGGCAGTAGCTCAGTCCATAGGGAGTTGGGTTGGGAACCGGAGGGTCACTGGTTCAAATCCCCGTATGGACCCAAAAAGTTGGGAGCGTGGATTGGTAGCTGGAGAGATGCCAGTACACCTCCTGGGCACTGCCAGGTGCTCTTGAGCAAGGCACCGTACCCCCCGACCGCTCAGGGCACTGGTTCAGCTGGCAGCCCACTCACTCTGACATCTCTCCATGTATAGTGCATGTATAGGTCCTGAGCATGTGTGTGTATTTCAGGCCTGTTTGTGAGTACTAACAAAAAGTGTGTACACAGAGTGTAGTGCAGTAATTTCCCCATTGGGGACTAATAAACAAATTATCTTATCTTATCTTATCTATATAGCTCCAGTCACGGCATCTAGACCGGCAGGGGAGGGTGTATATCTACAGACATTCCATGTAGACCGGCAGGGGAGGGTGTATAGCTACAGACATGGCATCTAGACCGGCAGGGGAGGGTGTATAGCTGCAGACACGGCATCTAGACCGGCAGGGGAGGGTGTATAGCTGCAGACACGGCATCTAGACCGGCAGGGGATGGTGTATTGCTACAAACATGGCATCTAGACGGGTGGGAGAGGGATTATAGCTACAGACACGGCATCTAGACGGGCGATGATTTATGACTTATGCTTATTAAAGTGTGACTTCCAAAGCCGCGACCCAATACCGGATAAGCGCATGAAGATGGATGGATGGACTTACAAAGATGACCATGATGACGAAGGCGGCAAGGTACGACGTCCGGGCCATCCACATGCTGACGAAGCGGTAATGTTCTCCAGACACCACGTTCCTCAGGAACCCTGCAGAAAACCACACTGTGACATCACACACCTGCTGAGGACCCACAGCTCCAAATACACTGACATCACACACATGCCACAAACATGGTTCAGTGCTGAACATGCCTTCTCTCCCTCTCTCTCCTCCATTTGTCTCTCTCTCTCTATCCTCCATTTGTCTCTCTCTCTCTATCCTCCATTTTTCTGTCTCTCTCTCTCTCTCTCGCTCTCCATCCTCCATTTGTCTGTCTCTCTCCCTCTCTCCTCTTTGTTTCTGTACCTTTGTTCTCCTCGTTCTCAGCGAGCGCCTTCACACTGGACATCAGGATGTCGTCGTAGCCCAAAAACTCGTCTAGCAGGAAGCGACTGAATCCGTCACCGAAACACTCGTCCTTCATGGGATCTGAAAGGTTTCATCACAAGGGTTAAAGCTATGTGGTAGTATTTAGACCTTTTAGTTAAACATGAAAACAGACCCAAAATCACCATCACTAAACCCACCAGACTCCATGTAAATAATCCCTACTTTTAGTGTGTATAGAGCAGCATATCTCCACCAGATTCCATGTAAATAATGACTACTTTTAGCGTGTATAGAGCAGCATATCTCCACCAGACTCCATGTAAATAATCACTACTTTTAGCGTGTATAGAGCAGCATATCTCCACCAGACTCCATGTAAATAATCACTACTTTTAGCGTGTATAGAGCAGCATATCTCCACCAGACTCCATGTAAATAATCACTACTTTCAGCGTGTATAGAGCAGCATATCTCCACCAGACTCCATGTAAATAATCACTACTTTTAGCATGTATAGAGCAGCATATCTCCACCAGATTCCATGTAAATAATCACTACTGTTAGCGTGTATAGAGCAGCATATCTCCGCATGTAAATTAGTTTATTTCAACCAGACCAATGGTGAGTTTGAGGCAGGCAGGTGAGTGTCAGGTAGACAGGTGAGTGTGTCTCACCCAGAGTAACGACCATGACGGGGATGTTGAGTCTCTGTCTGGTGCTCTGAGACAGGCGGAGGAAGCCATACTCCAGAGAATACTCCACCATGTATTCCTCCTGCGGCCACACTGCAACAGACAGGTACAGACAGGTGGGTACGTGTCAACACAGACAGACAGGTACAGACAGGTGAGTACATGTCTACACAGGAGACGGGACCAAAACAAAGCTTCAGAAGTGTGAAAAAAAAGAAGATGAAGAGGAAAGGAAGAGGATAGAGTGATGACGATGAAGAGGAGAGAGTGATGAAGATGAGATGATGAAGATGAAGATGTGATGAAGGGTTTACCTGCTCGGGTCATCATCTCCAGCTCAGACACTGAGTCGTCCAGCGTCTCCATACCTTTAGTGGTCTGACTGAAGGACACGTCCTGACTGCTGTTCCCTCCTGCTGCGGCTCTCCCCCCGCCGAGGCCTCCCCCCCCCCCGCCGACGCCTCCTCCGATCAGAGACGGCTTCAGACGGGGCTCCATGTCCAGGTCAAACTGTAGAACATCACAGGAAACTGCACTTAACTCATCACAAGGGGATTCATCCAGAGAACTACAGGAAGGAGTCAAAGAACTACAGGATGGAGTCAGACAACTACAGGATGGAGTCAGAAAACTACAGGAAGTACTCAGAGAACTACAGATTTATTATGGGTCAGACCATTATGGACTAGACTATTATGGGTCAGACCATAGATGTATTAATGATATAAATATGACAATATAAATTAAAACTTATATAAATATATTACTATTATTATTATATTATTATATTATAATATAATATATTATTATATTATAGTATATTAATACATTATAATATATTATAAATAATTTAAGAATATATGATAAATTATATTAATATGTAATATTAAAATATATTATTATATTATAATCATGTGTTATGATAATATATATAGTCTCCAGGAAGTAACCGTGTTATTTCTGCTTCTCACCTGTACAGAGCTGTTGTCGAACATTTCCATGGTCATCTCCTCTTCTTCCTCGTCTTCGTCCTGCAGCGCCGCCAGGCTAAGCCCCGCCCCCAGCCCTCCCCCGCCCCCCAGCGCCTCCTGCAGACCGGCGGTGGCGTCGTAGTGCTGCAGGAAGACGGACGCGCGGCTGGAGTTCCTCTGGATCTCCACCCGCAGGATGCCATCCCGCGGCCAGCGCTCCCTCACCGCCTCCAGGCAGTCGATGGGCGAGCGAGAGAAGGCAATGTGGATGTAGGCGAGGATGAAGAGGACGAAGAGCGCCTGGAACACAGATAAAAAATATGAATATTCCTTTTGGGGCCGTCATGTGCACTTAACCCTACACAAAAGGAAAACAGCAGGCTGTTGCCTGGCTGCTGCCTGGCTGTTGGCCAGCTGTTGGCCAGATGTTGTACACATGTTGCCCAGCTGTTGCCCATATGTTGGCCAGCTGTTGGCCAGATGTTGTACACATGTTGCCCAGCTGTTGCCCATATGTTGGACAGATGTTGCACACATGTGGGCCAGCTGTTTCCCATATGTTGCCCAGCTGTTGGCCAGCTGTTGCCCATATGTTGGCCAGCTGTTGCCCACATGTTGGCCAGCTGTCGCCCACATGTTGGTCGCCCACATGTTGTCCAGCTGTCGCCCACATTGGCCAGCTGTTTTCTACCTTCAGCAGGACGAAGAACTCGAAGACCCTCCTGAAGGACGGCGGGAAGAGGCGGGCGTAGGTGACGGCCATCTTGAAGAAGAGCGCGTGGAAGAGGCGGTCCCGGACGTTGATCAGCGGGTTCTGGTTGATGTTGGGGTTGCGGAGCCGGTTGGGGCCCATGTTGTTGTTGTTGTTGTTGTTCAGGGGGACGTTGTTGTTGTTGGGCTGGTTCTCAGACATGATGAGTCGCTGCGTTGCTCCGCACACACACAGGAAACTGACTAACAGCTGAACCTAGGTCAGCATGGCTACTCTCAGCCAATCAGATCACAACCAGGGAAACCTCTCAGCCAATCACGACAGAGCCCAAGGGAGGAAAGAAAGACTTCTTCTCACAGACAACTGAAAAAAACAAAATAAATTGTTGATTAATGAATGGATAGTTTCAGCTGCTCACCTGTTCACCTGACTGAAGGGTCTGCTCTCTGTCTGCTCCGCACCTACCAGGTAACTCGGAGAGGATCAACCTAGTCTCTGGGACGGTAGACTGAATATCTTCTAGTCTCTGAGACAGTAGACTGAATACCTTCTAGTCTCTGAGACAGTAGACTGAATATCTTCTAGTCTCTGGGACGGTAGACTGAATACCTTCTAGTCTCTGGGACGGGAGACTGAATATCTTCTAGTCTCTGAGACAGTAGACTGAATATCTTCTAGTCTCTGGGACGGTAGACTGAATACCTTCTAGTCTCTTGGACGGTAGACTGAATATCTTCTAGTCTCTGGGACGGTAGACTGAATATCTTCTAGTCTCTGAGACAGTAGACTGAATATCTTCTAGTCTCTGGGACGGTAGACTGAATATCTTCTAGTCTCTGGGACGGTAGACTGAATATCTTCTAGTTTCTGAGACGGTAGACTGAATATCTTCTAGTCTCCGAGACAGTAGACTGAATATCTTCTAGTCTCTGGGACGGTAGACTGATTATCTTCTAGTCTCTGAGACAGTAGACTGAATATCTTCTAGTCTCTGAGACAGTAGACTGAATATCTTCTAGTCTCTGGGACGGTAGACTGAATAGCTTCTAGTCTCTGTGACGGTAGACTGAATATCTTCTAGTCTCTGGGACAGTAGACTGAATAGCTTCTAGTCTCTGGCACGGTAGACTAAATATCTTCTAGTCTCTGAGACAGTAGACTGAATATCTTCTAGTCTCTGGGACGGTAGACTGATTATCTTCTAGTCTCTGGGACGGTAGACTGAATATCTTCTAGTCTCTGGGACAGTAGACTGATTATCTTCTAGTCTATGAGACGGTAGACTAAATATCTTCTAGTCTCTGGGACGGTAGACTGAATATCTTCTAGTCTCTGGGACGGTAGACTGAATATCTTCTAGTCTCTGGGACGGTAGACTAAATAGCTTCTAGTCTCTGGGACGGTAGACTGAATAGCTTCTAGTCTCTGTGACGGTAGACTGAATATCTTCTAGTCTCTGGGACAGTAGACTGAATAGCTTCTAGTCTCTGGCACGGTAGACTAAATATCTTCTAGTCTCTGAGACAGTAGACTGAATATCTTCTAGTCTCTGGGACGGTAGACTGATTATCTTCTAGTCTATGAGACGGTAGACTAAATATCTTCTAGTCTCTGGGACAGTAGACTGAATATCTTCTAGTCTCTGGGACGGTAGACTGAATATCTTCTAGTCTCTGAGACGGTAGACTGAATATCTTCTAGTCTCTGGGACGGTAGACTGAATATCTTCTAGTCTCTGGGACAGTAGACTGAATATCTTCTAGTCTCTGAGACGGTAGACTGAATAGCTTCTAGTCTCTGGGACGGTAGACTGAATATCTTCTAGTCTCTGGGACGGTAGACTGAATACCTTCTAGTCTCTGGGACGGTAGACTGAATATCTTCTAGTCTCTGGGACGGTAGACTGAATATCTTCTAGTCTCTGAGACAGTAGACTGAATATCTTCTAGTCTCTGAGACGGTAGACTGAATATCTTCTAGTCTCCGAGACAGTAGACTGAATATCTTCTAGACTCTGGGACAGTAGACTGAATATCTTCTAGTCTCTGAGACAGTAGACTGAATATCTTCTAGTCTCTGAGACGGTAGACTGAATATCTTCTAGTCTCCGAGACAGTAGACTGAATATCTTCTAGTCTCTGAGACGGTAGACTGAATATCTTCTAGTCTCTGGGACAGTAGACTGAATATCTTCTAGTCTCTGAGACAGTAGACTGAATA
>NC_048415.1:74432-77206 GCF_013103735.1 Etheostoma cragini
TCTGAGACAGTAGACTGAATATCTTCTAGTCTCTGAGACAGTAGACTGAATATCTTCTAGTCTCTGGGACGGTAGACTAAATATCTTCTAGTCTCTGGGACAGTAGACTGAATATCTGAATATATTTGCATTAGGGACAGAACAAGACATTTGAGGACGTCGTCTTTGTCTTTCAGGAAACACTGATCCATTACAACTAATCCATTCATCCAGTAAACAGAGTATTCTTGTGTCAGTGCTAACGTTAGCTGTGCGTTAGCATGTGTCTGGATTACCTGTTATTGTTTCTGGATTACCCGTGTATGTGTCAATGATAACGTTAGCTGTGTGTTACTAGCATGTGTGTTGATTATCTGTGTATGTGTCAGTGCTAACGTTAGTTGTGTGTTAGCATGTGTCTGGATTACCTGTTATTGTTACTGGATAACCCGTGTATGTGTCAGTGCTAACGTTTGCTGTGTTAGCATGTGTGTTGATTACCTGTTATTGACTCCGCAGCATGCTAACGTTTCCTCTTCATCAGAAGCAGCTAACCGGTTAGCATGCTCCGTTAGCTGCGCTGTACAGGGTATATACCGCTAGAGGAGCAAGCAGCTAACAGCTAGCATGCAGCGGACTCAGTGTGGAGTCATGTTACTGTTTTTTACAGACTTTAGGCGGTTAAACTCGGAGCTAACAGGCTAACAGAGGCTAACAGAGGCTAACAGGACGACTGGTAGCTAGGAACCAAAAACAGAGCGGAAATACGGGACCTGACACAGCCGTTTCCCCGGAACAATGCCAGATACCACCGGAAGTACGTCAATTGCGCTATTGAATCAATACACTACACAAATACACGAATACACAAATACAGAAATACACAAAATACACAAAATACACAAATACTTAAATACACAAATACACAAATACGTCTGTGGGGTCATGAGATTCATGTTTTTTGACTTCTCCAGTGCTTTGAACACCATCCGGCCGGCCCTGCTGGGTGAGAAGCTGACGGCGATGCAGGTGGATCCCCCCTCGGGTCCTGGATTGTTGACGACCTGACTGGCAGACCACAGTATGTGCGCCTGCAACACTGTGTGTCAGACAGAGTGGTCAGCAACACCGGGACCCCGCAGGGGACTGTCCTCTCCCCCCAAAATACACAAACACATAAATACACAAAAACACAAAACCCAAAATACACAAATATATAAATACACAACATACAAATACATAAATACACAAATACACAAATACACAAATACACAAAAATCAAAATACACAAATACATAAATACCTAAATACACAAAAAATCAAAATACACAAATACATATATACACAAAACACAAAATACACAAATACAAAAATACACAACATACAAATACATAAATACACAAATACACAAAACCCAAAATACACAAATACATAAATACACAAAACACAAATTACACAAATACATATGTAAACAAAACACAAAATGCACAAACACAAAAATACACAACATACAAATACATCAATACACAAATACACAAAAAAACACATAAACAGAATACACAAATACATAACTCACAAAATACACACAAATATATACTGTTAAATCAACTGTTATATTTGTCAGGATATACGTATGTATACATTGTGTATGTATTAGTGTGTATAGTTTAGTTTGGGTTGTTTTGTGTGTGTAAGCACAGTGTGAGTATCGATGCTCGAGGATCCAGTCCTCGCACCTGGCGAACAAAGCTGCTTCCGGTTCTGATGTAGGATACATTTCTCATACTTGCTGATACAAACCGCATGGCTCGTTTTTAAGTCTTTTTGGGGTTGGGGGTGGGGGTTGTCCTCTTCTTTGGTTTTAACTTCCTGTTGATATTTTTGTTAGTTTATTTGACTTTTAATGAATATTCTTCCAGTTTTTATTTTTATTTTATATGCGTTTGTTTTTTGTTTTTCAGACAGGCAGTTGCAGAAGCTGCCCTGCAAGCGGCGGACAGGGTCCTCACACACACACACACACACACACACACTTTCTCAGTGAACGGAGGACGGTTTGTTTTTTACACCCGAGATTATTATGTTCCACATATATTTAATATTCCGTTAAACTGACTCTATACTTCCTATAACTTCCGTTTAAACAGAAAACGGATTAATTTCAGTTTGATCTGCGTCACTGGAGCTGAATCAGAGGGAGGTAAGCTAACGTTAGCAGCTAGCTACGTTAGCATCTGTTAAAGCTACTGTTTTCTGACTGGAGTCTGGTGACAGACAGAAAGTAAGGAAGGAGAGGAACAAAGAAAAAGCTTTTATATGTACAGTGTATTTATATACAAGTAGATAATAAAAAGCTATATTGAGCATACATAGTAGTTATATGAAAAAATACAGAACACATACTAATACAGTTAAGACTGGAAAAGCGCTATATAAATACAGCACATTTAAATTTACGTAAACTAGTCTATGGCAAAGCTACATTGACTCCCCCTGTTAAATGGGCTGTAATCTGAATGGAGTCTGGTGGAGAGAGAGTTCTATTAATCTCACTGGACATGACAGTGTTATAGCAGCAGATACATACATGTGTGTGTGTGTGTGTGTGTGTGTGTGTGTCTGTGTGTGTGGAGACAGAGGGGTGTGATCATGGAGCTGGCGTATGTGTGTGAGTGGGAGAAACGTCCGAAGAGCGTCCACTGTCCCTCGGTCCCGCTGGTCTGCTCCTGGTCCTGCAGGAACCTGGTGGCTTTCACTACAGACCTGAAGAGTGACACCGACGACACAGGTACACA